>NC_037673.1:88479639-88779639 GCF_003255815.1 Theropithecus gelada | reverse complement strand
GAAATCGTTTCCCCAAGTCTAATCACATCTTTTCACTCTGGCCTTGTTCTCCACTCTTCAGTATTTGGGGATGGGTGAAAGATGGTTAAAAACAAAACAAAACAAACAAACAAACAAACAAACAAAAACCAGGACAAAAGGATTTGGAAAGGTGAGGGGAAAGGGATGGAAGGACAGGAAACAAAATTTAGGGAGAAGGAAGAAGTAAAGGAGTGAAATCAAGACTGCCTACACCTTTCCAATCTCCTTCTTACCGCCCATCACCAGCCACATCAAACACTACCAGTCAAGTTGGAAGAGGCAGAAAAAAAATTTAGATACCAAATAAACAAAACCCAGAAAAGTCACAGAATGCTGTGTAGTTAATCTGTATTAGGAATGACCTGAATTTTTGTTCCTGTACAAGTCAGAAAAGCTCCTATAACCCACAATTCTGTACATAAAATTCCTTGGCAGTTGCCACTGCTAATCTTCTGGTCTTTTCCTCTCTCTGAGAAATAATGCTATAAATGCAACTACTGTCAATCATGGAAGGCTGCCTCAAGGTTATGCCAGGTCAGATCTGGAAACCTAAGGATCTGTGAGTGAGGTGTTGATGGCAGGGTGGGTGGCAAATGTGAATGGAGAAAACTTGAAATTTACAAGCTGCTGTCACAGGGAGATTAGGGATAAAAGAAGGCACAGGTTTGAAAGGGAAAGTCAGAGTGAAGGAAGATCAGGAAGTAGAGCACAAAAATATGTTTTGGCTTTGTTACAGAAAGGTTCACGAATTTAAGGATATAACAGCCAACTAAAAATCTAAATTTATAGCAAACGTAATTGTTCCTTATAACATGACCAAATAATATTCCATCTTCCTGTTGAATTTCTCCTTTATTTCATGTGAACTGCCTGTCTCACAAGACATCCCTATGTTTCTCTGAGCTGCACAGTTTCTGTATATCTTAAGTGTTTCCCACTTTTCTGTTTGGAATTAAGTTTGTTTGTCTCAACAGATTGTACATGATTAAAAAGGATGGCAGTTAAGTCAGCCAACACACATGCCTTTGACAGGAAAAATGAACTCAGGAGTAAATAAAAGTAGAAAAAGAAGAGATAAGTTAGTCATATTTCCCAGCTTTTCCTCAGTTTCCCCATATCCCTTTCTGGCTCCTGCAGGACTGTTCTAAATGCTTAATGAACTGTCACAAACTACTGAAAATGCTTTTCTAACAGCTCATTCACAAGTTTTCAACATATTTTCACAAATTGATGTTTGTCTGTATACTTTACCTGAATAAGGTGATTTTTATGCTAAGTACATTTAAAAATGTAAATTTTAATAATTTTTTCAAATTATGAAAAAATTTCTAGTAATTAAAAGATATTTGTCATCTCTCTTTCCTTCACTATGAAACAGTCATCAGGGTTGTTCAATGGCAGTTGAGAATGGATGTGTGTAATTGATGCAGTTTGATATTTCTATTTTTAGTGTAGAATACACCCCAACAGAATGTCTTAATGTTCAGTAACTTCATGGCAGAATTGTCAACCAGATCCTTCCACATTCAGTTACTACAGTACCTCCATTTCAAAAAAGATTTGAAAGAATCAAAGATTTGATTTACATAACCAAACCTAATCAGCCATTCTTTGGGATGGAAACAGATGACACTGATAATAGAATGAAAAAATCTAAAATTTATATAAAATATCATTAATATTTTTCTTCAGTTTCATATATATCATTATAATCAGTCTATTCAAAATATGCAACAGTTCCTTTCTCTCATGTATTTGAAATTAAATGGGACCATGAAAATAGAAAGTCTAGAATTGCTTTATGATTGTTTTAAAATGTCAGAGGTAATGGAGATGAGTTTAAGCTATTATTAACAAAGGCTGTAGGTATCACACACAAAGGAAACAGAAGCATCTTCCTAGAGCCAAATACTCTCTTGAGTTACTCCACAAATGTAATTCATATAAAATCTGTCAAAAGAATAGCTGGGAAGTATGGATTTGCTTTAATAAAATATTTTAAGCCTGTGGATCTTATGAATTCTGAGCATGAGGAAATTTCTTTACTGGAATGGAAGGAAATTACTAGCTCACCGTGATGGTTCCCACAAAAAATATCTCATGGACCTTTTCCCTGGGCTCTTTCTTGGGCTTTTATGACCACATGTTCTGTGACTTTTCCTGTTGCCTTTCTGTTGGTGGTTTCTCAGCTTCATTTATGAGCTCCCCTGTCTCTCTATGGCCCTTACATGGTGATACTATTGGGGTGTTGGCTTAGGTCCTCTTCTCTCCTCACTACACTCACTCTCCTTGGGTCCATTCACCCAGGACTTTGGCTATCTTATGCAGAACAAGAGCTCTCAAGTGAACATCTCTAGTCTACTTGTCACTCATGACCTTCAGATCTGAAGATCTATTGAACCATTCTGCTTGACTCTCCTGTGTCCACTCAGAATCAGCATGCCACTAGCCAAGCTCACGGACCTCAGGCCCTCCATTCTGCCCTATCTTCTGCGTTTACTCTTCATGAGTATTGCCATTATCCATCTTGGGGCCAAGAGATGGAGCAGAGTCATCACAACTCTGCCTTCTCTCTCAGTACCCACAGTCAATTAACCACCAACCATTCTCCCTCTTACATGTCTCTCCATTCTGGGCTCCCTTCACAATCACCTATTGTTTAGGCTACTGTCATCTCTCTCATGGATTAGTGCAAAAAAGTCCTAATGGATCTTCCTGCCTCCAATTTTGCTTCCCTTCAACCCATTTCTCAAATCACCCTCAGAGTGATTTTCTAGTGAACCTGTCCTTATTATTTCCCTGTTGTAGCTCTCTAATGTCCCAGTGCCCTCGGGTTAAGTCTAGTCTCCTTAATGAGTTTTCCATGGTCCTTTGTGCTTTGACCCCTGACTGCTTCCCCAGTCTTCTCTCTCCTTCTCCCTATTACATTTGTGCTCTTTCTGGAGCCTCGTGGAATTTCTATATTTCAGATCCTCAGATGGAACATGCTTTCTTTCCTTTCTATGGGTCTTTGCTCATGGTATTCCCTTTTCTCCCCCAGAGGGGCTGTTTTGTGTTGTAGTGAAGAGCAGAGGCTCTTAAATGGGACTGCTTGAATTGGAATCCTGGTTCCCCGTTTCCCAGTCCTTCCCCTTCCTGGGCCTTGATGGTGAAAGTGAGGATGATGTGTTGTTGTTGTTGATGATAATGATAATATTAGCAATAGCATATACCTTTAGGGGCTATTATAAAGATTGAGTGGGACTTAGAGTGGGATCTAGCAAGCATTCAATCAATATTAGCAGCCATGACTATTATTTCTCACCTAATTAGAGATCATTTTTCTGGAAATCTTTCTCTGAGGCCCTGCATCTGATTATGTGCTCTTTTAATCTTTTTCCATCACATGCTGCATGCACCCTTATGATTGCAGGTATCACACTATATGGTAACTGACTCTGGTTATCTTTGTTCCTTGATTGATTATAAATTTCTTGAGGTCAGGATTTTCTTTTGCTCACCGTTGCCTCATCACTGCATCTAAAACAGTGTCTGGCTCATAATAAGTGCTCAATAAATGTTTCCTTAAAGAATTTAGGTCATTTGTAATTAATTACCATAGGCAGCTCAATTTCCACACAGAAAAATCTTTGCTTTTCAAGAACTAGGATTTCAGGAAAAAAGATGAGATTCAATGTCTCTGTATTTACATGTTCTATCCTGGCAATGTATTTTAAGGAAGTATTTATATTTAACTGGGGTGTTATGTTGAACTGAGGAGATGTACAGCTAGTTGGGCTTCTCTCCTGTAAACAACAAAAACCAATAAGGAGACAATTATAAATAGCTTTCCTAGTATAGTCAAAATCTGCCTGAGGTTACTGCTGTGTGATCAGAACTATCAAATGTTTCCAACCCTTTATAGAACTTAATAGAGAAGAGGCATAGAAGGTGAAAAGAAAATACACTTTTTACAATGTGAGAGAAGTACAAAGACCCCGGGATTAGAAACAGGCAAGGAGTTGGTTATGAGGAACCAGGAAAAGCCTCACCAATAGCAAGTAGATTCCGCCAGCTTCTTTCTTGCTCTTTTTGAGAGCCGTCTCTGAGCTCTGTCATTCTGTCAGTCCTTATTTCTGTCTCCATTTGTCTTCTGTGCTTGCCACTGATACTCCTCCTACTGATGTCCGTCCTCTCACTGAATTTTAAACAATATAGGTTGGAAGGTGGTTGCTGCAAGATCATTTCTACTATGGATCTACTTTAAACATGTAAGATAAAAATGTTCCTTTAAATGACATATTTTAATTCCTCATTCTTTTTTTTTTCTGTTTCAATCCAAATCAGAATAAGGAGAACATGTCTAGAAAAAAATAACACTAGTTTTATATAGAATTGAGCAAAATTTTTTTCCAACTAAAAGACAAATTTTTACCATTGGTGGAAGGGCAAAAAGAGGAGGCATTTTGCAGGTATACTTCATACTCCCTTTGTTAGTCATCAAGTGGGGCCTTATAATCAAAAGAAGCATGTGTTTTATAGAGAAGGGAAGAATATCAAAATTGGTTAGTAGAAATAATAGAAGTGGCCAGTAAATTGAGGAAAAATGAACAGGTAGATGAGATATGGTGGGGAAACACACAAAACAAAGAAGAAAATACCTCAAAATGTCTGTAATGTGGTGATCTCAGGTCAGAAGCAAGTCAAGTGGTCAGGTGATGAGTCGAGGTCTTACTGAAGCATTAACCGTACCTGTACTACTTCTAGTTACTTCAGAATGAGTCCTCATCTCATATATATGCTTGCTCTTTCTCGCTCTCTCTCTTTTTACTTTTTCATTCTGTAAAGTTTCAAACATAAAAAAAAGCTGACAGGATTGAGTATAACAAACTTCTGTACCTATCAGTCAGCTTCCCCAATGATAATTATAATGAGATATATACATATATGACCTGTCAGGGTCTTGGCAAGAGATGACGCACTTAAACAGGAGAACTGGAGAAGCGTTTGATAAAGGGATTATTTATGAAGGTGTGGCCAGGCTTTGGGGACTCAACAAGGGGCATGAAGGACCCTGGAACCAATAACAATGGAGACTGTTACCATCCCTAGGCCTGAAGGCACAAGAGGAAGTGGCTGTTATTGAAGCCCAGAGAGGCTGTCTGGCTGGAGCGGTGACCCTCAGTGAGGGACCTCTTCAACACTGGCATCCTGGCAGGGAGAGATTCTGACATGTGCTACAACACGGATGAAACTTGAGGACATTATGCTAAGTAAAATAAGCCAGTTACCAAAAGTCAAATGCTGTATGATTCTGGTTATATGAGGTACATGGAGTAGACAAATTCACAGAGACAAAATGTAGAAGGGTGGTTGCCAGAAGCTGCAGGGAGGGGAGAATAGGGTTTTTAAACAGGCATAGAGTTTTACTTTTTCAAGATGAAAAGGGTTCTGTTGACTGGTTGCACAACAACGTGAATGTACTTAACACTACTGAACTGTGCATTTAAAACGGTATTATTGGCAGAATTGCGTCCCTCCAAATTTCATATACTGAAGCCCTAACCCCTAGTACCTTAGAATGTGGTTACATTTGGAGATAGTGCCTTTAAAGAAGTAGTTAAATTAATATGAGACTGTAGGGTGGACCCTATTCCAATGGGACTGTCCTATAAGAAAAGGAAATTCGAACACACAGAGAAACACCAGGGATGTACATACACAGAGAAAAGACCATGTGAGGACACAGTGAGAAAGTGGCCATCTGCAAGCCAAAGGGAGAGATCATGGAGAAACCAGACCTACACATTTATCTTGGACTTCCAGCATCTAGAAAATGAAAAAATAATTTCCTGTTGTTTAAGCTACCAATCTGTGGTATTTGTTACAGCAGCCCTAGCAAACTAATAAAGATGATGAATTTTACTTACACATATTTTACCACAATTATAAACTACATTAGAAAGCAATAGTCTACCTGGCTTTAATCTTGAAAGAAAGTCTGGGGAGAAGTTTGTGAAGCAATAAACGATGAGATTGTGAAGAAAGATATATTCTGCATAAAATATTTTGACTGGGATTGTGTGTTCACATACATCTTGAGTACTCCAGAGAAATTACATAGATTTCTGAATTTGACTGAGGTCAAAGTAGATAAAATAAAGGTTTGTGGTCCTTATTTTCTTTGTTTATTGTGATCATTGATTGAAAGGAAGCTCTTGAGAGGGCAATGTGGGTCCTTGAGACTTTCCCAATAGTACAGGTATCACACAATCGTGACAGTTCTCACATTTATAAATAAACTTCTCCATGCTAATATAGTGTTGGAAAGATAGATATTGATGACATAAACTAAATATTACTATTCCCACATTACCGATGAAATTAAAGCTCAAAGATGTTAAGTTGCTTAAGTACCTGTACCTCATAACACATGTATTATATATGTAACCGGGCTTGAAGCAGGGGAAAACATATATAGTTTTTAGCTTCAGCAGCTGCAGTATCTGAGACATGTCCAACAGGAAACAATCATGTGGCAAGGGCCTTTTAGATAATAGGAAGAAATTATTTTCTAAACCACACATATTGAAAGTCTTCCTATTATTGTTGAAAGTAGGACCTGGGGAGATCCATAAAATCTTTCCAAACTTACTTGTGCTAGGCTTTGGGTTTGTTCATAGCTATCTTTTAAATTAACTTTATGGAAGCATAATTGACATGATAAGTGCACTCATTTTAAGTGGAGAATTTGATGAGCTTTGACAAATACACACACACCCCCCCACACACCCCTATAAACTACTACCAAAATCAAGATACAGTAATTTTTCTTTATTTTAACCTTTATTTTAGAATCAGGGATACACGTGCAGGCTTATTACACAGTTATATTGTGTGATGCTGAAGTTTGGATTATGAATGAGTTCATCACCCGGGTAGTGAGTATAGTCCTCAGTAAGTAGTTTTTTTCCAACCTGTCCCCCACTCCCTCCCTTCCCTAGTCTTTTATTCCCTAACGTCTATTATTCCTATTTTTACATCCATGTTTACCCAATGGTTAGTACCCATTTGTAAGTGAGAACATGTGGTATTTTTTTTTCAAGATACAGAACTCTTTCACCACCCTTGTATAAGTCATGGTTCTCCAGAATATAGAATATATCTATTGGTTCTGTTTTTATATTATTAACAACAACTAATTAACAAAAAATATTATTTGTGTTGTTAACAATGTATATGCCATACAGAATTGGCTCATTTGGTTATGAGGGCTGAAGAGTCTCAAGATGTGCAGTTGGCAAGCAGGACATCCAGAAGAGCTGGTGCTGTAAGTTCCAATTTGAGAGCAGGAGAAGACCCATGGCCCAGTTCAAACACTCGGGCAGGAGGACTTCCCTCTTAATCTGCCTTTTTGTTCTTCTCAGGTCTTTGATGGGTTGGATGAAGCCCTTCCACATTGAGAGGACAGCCTGCTTTACTCAGTCTACTGATTGCAATGTTAACCTCACCCAGAAACACTCTCACAGACACATCCAGAATAGTGTTCGGCTGGATGTTGGAGTACCTTGTGGCTCAGTCAAGCTTACACATAAAATTAACCATCACAACCCCCCAGATTTCCATATATCCTTTATCAGTCAGCATTTCCATCTCCACTTCCTTATCTTCTCAATACTTCCACACCAGGAAAGTGCTGATTTTCTTTCTATTACTGTAGATAAGATTTTTTTCCCCCTGAAATTTCATATAAATGAAATTATACACTGGTGGTTTTGTTTTGGTCTGGATTCTTTCAGTGAGCAAATGTTTTTGAAATTAATTCATTTTGTCTATGTATCAGCAGTTTATTCCTTTTAGTGGTTTTTATTGCTGAGTAGTGTTCCATTGAATGGATATACCACAACTGGTTTATCCATTCTCCTGTTGAAAGACACTGGCTATTGTAAAAAAAGCAGCTACGAACATTCAAGTACACTTGCTGTAGGAGCACATGCTTTCATTTCTTTCAGGCAAGTACCTATGAGTGGGAATGCTGAGTTGAATACACATGTTTAACAAAAAACTGTCAAACTGTTTTCCAAAGAGGTACCATTTTGCATTCCCATCAGCAATATACAGATTGAGCATCCTACCCTGAAAATCTGAAATTCACAGTGTTCCAAGATCCAAAACATTTTGAGTGCTGACATTATGCTGAAAGAAAATGGTCTTTGGACCATTTTAGATTTTGGATTTTTGGATTGGGGTGCTCAACCAGTCCATATAATCCAAATACTCTAAATTTCCCGAAAATTCAAAATCTGAAACACTTCTGTGCCTAAGTATTTTAGAAAAGGGATATTCAACCTGTGTAAGAGTTCCGGTTGCTCCACATTCTCACCAGCACTTGGTACTATTGGCTTCTTTAATTTAGTCATTCTAGTGGGAATGTAGTAGTTTTTCACCATGGTTTGAATTTGAATTTCTCCGATGACTAATGATGTTGAACACTTTTTCACATGCTTATTGCCATTTCTACATCTTCTTCTGTGAAGTGTCTGTCCAAATTGTTGGTTCATTCATCATTGTGTTTTTTGTCTTATTATTGAATTATTTAGACACTAATACAAGTACTTTGTCAGATATGTGTTTTGTGAATATGTTTTCCCAGTTAGTGGCTTGCCTTTCTGTATCTTAATAGTGTCTTTTGGAAAGTTTTAATTTTACTGAAGTTTAACTAATTTTTTCTTTTTATGGTTATTGTGTTTTTGGTGTTCATTAGAGAAATCATTGCCCATCCCAAAGACACAAAAGGATTGTTTTTTTTTAGGTCAGGAATTTTGAAGGAGGTATTTTATAACAGACATTTATGCTGGAGCAGGGTCATGTAAACTCGAAAATTAGTAAATTTAAAAGGCAATAGCCAGAGCTAGAATTATAGCTTAATGATTATATGTTTAAGATAGTGATTTAAACAAGTTCCGTATTGGAAACAGAAATTTCCAAAATTAGCATATCACCTCTACAGAATGAAATTCCTAACTCGACGTGGAGCAGTGTGTGCTATCGAGAGCTGACCTCATGAGGGTTGCACATGTGCATGGCCAAAACCAAAATGAGAACAGAGGCAAACCAAAACTATAATAAAGGCAAATGAGGAACAAATCTGACCAAGGGTGCTGCTGATATGGGAGTGACAAGGGAGAGCTAAAAGCAAGTGTGTATTATTTATAAGTTGCATATATATTTATGCTTGAGTTAACTTTAGTAAGTTGTATATATTGCATTTTAAAACAGTCATTTTTGTTTTCCTGATTAAAATTCTTCTGTGATTTATTTACTTAAGGCTTGAAGTAGAGATATCTGAATTGAGTGGTACCAACCAACATTCTAGCACTTCTGAGCAATATCCTGGTGTAGCCAGCATAAAGGGCTTTATTTGCTTCTAACATGGAACCTAGAGTAGATAATTTTTAAAGTGGAAGATAAATCATTGTATTTCTTTGTCATCTAGGGTTTTGATGAGGTGAATAAAAGAAGAACCCCTTGTCCATTTGAGAGCTAAACTTGAACTGAACATTTCTTTACCTTGTGAAATGTTCAGTTAAGTGCTTTTGCACTTTAATTTTCCAGCCTGGACCAAGACCAGAAATGCCAAAATGATATGAGAAAGGCTGTTCTTACTGTTTTTCTGGCTGGGATTGGAAGAGAAAGTGCCAGCAATCTTGTGAGAAAGCCTGTTCTCTAAAGATCTGCAACCCAGTTTGCAGAATCATGGGGTTTGGATAGTTCAGATGAGTTTGGCTGAGTATCCTGGTGTGCTCATCCGAATCACACCCTGCAGAAAGCATTTTGTCTTATCGAAGTCAACCACAGAATACTTTGTGTACTTCTTCAGACATCTTAACCATTATGTGTGCCCATCCAGATAAACCGCTAAAGGCTAGCTGAACACTGCCAAACTGAAACGTTTGAGTGTAATCCCTACAACTAGGTTTCAGATTTCAACCTGAAATAATGAAAATAGTAATCACAGTGATG
Source organism: Theropithecus gelada (assembly GCF_003255815.1). Lineage (NCBI taxonomy): Eukaryota > Metazoa > Chordata > Mammalia > Primates > Cercopithecidae > Theropithecus > Theropithecus gelada. The sequence continues at coordinate 88,769,616 of NC_037673.1, read as the reverse complement.
GTTTTATAAAACGTTTACACTACAGAAGGCATTAGGGGTGATTTAGCTTAACCCCTCATTTTATAGTTTAGAAATTTAAGGTTCAGAGAGGTGAGGTTATTTGCTCAGTATCATCTAGCAAGTTACAAGCAGAGTCCAGCCTGGAAAATAGGATCCCCTCTTCCCTACAATTCATTATAACATAGGCTGAGTGATCTGCTCTTTAACATATCTGTGCCTAAAAGGGGAAAAAAAGTAGCTATAAAGTAGATATGTGGTCATGGTATGGCAAGTAGAAAGGAAATTCTTTGATGCTTTGAAATGGAAGACTATCGTTTCAATATTCAGGTCTGGAGTGCCAAACAACATATTCAAAATTATTAAAATCCCTCATTGATATAGTTTTAATGTATGTTAAATTTTTTGTCATATTATATGTTAGAAGTTTTTCTTTCAGTAGGCTTTTGAGAAATTTTTTAAGGAAGGAAGTGACATGGTTTGGCTCTGTGTCCCCACCCAAATCTCATGTTTAATTGTAATTCCCAGTATTGGAGGTGGGGCCTGGTAGGGGGTGATTGGATCATGGAGGTGATTTCTAATGGTTTAGCACCATCTCCCCTAGTGCTGTCTCCAGATGGAGTTCTCATGAAATCTGGTTATTTGAAAGTGTGTAACACCTCCCCCTTTGCACATGTTCTTTCTCCTGCCAGTCATGTAAAGATGTGCTTGCTTCTCCTTTGCCTTCCATCATGATGTAAGTTTCCTGAGGCCTCCCCAGAAGCAGAAGCCTGGACAACCCGCAGAACCATGAGCCAATTAAACCTCTTTTCTTTATAAATTACCCAATGTCAGATATATCTTTATAGCAGTGTAAGAACAGGCTAGTACCAGGAGTTATTGCTTTCAGTATCTAAACTGGGAATACTAATTCACACACATCTATTCAGAATCGGCAGTGGAAGTAACCATTCATCACGATCGTCCTATCTAGGGTATGGTAAGGACAAGGCATCTAGGCTGAACACTGACAAGCGTGGAACAAACATCATTGGTGGCCCTATAGAAAGGATCAGTGTCAATGTCCCTGAATGAAAATCCTTGCTCATGTGGGACCAAGTGACCTCAGTGGCAGGCAGTGTTGCCAGTTCATGGCCTTCTTTTATGAAACAACACAATGGTTGCTCCATAGTTGTTTCTGTACCTGGAAACAATTGAAGCCTACTCACTTCCAAATATACAAAATGATGGATACTTCTCTATTGCCAAATCCCTTTTTTCCTCCCCTTGTGGGATACCTATTTCTCATTTTTTTGTTCTTTTTCCTTCATATATATGCCATATATATATGGATGTAGAATGGGGGAAAAAGAACTATATATATAGCGAGAATAGTAATCACAGTGACATACATATATGTATATATTTCTTTTTCCCCATTTCTACAGCCATATATATATGACACATATGTATATTTATATATGGTATGCCATATATATACACATGCCATATATATATGGCTGTAGAAATATATATATTTATATATATGGCATGTCATATATACACACACATATATACACATATATACATGTATATATGTGTGTGTGTATATATACGTATGTGTGTATATATAACACCTCCTGTTTCTCAGTTAGGAAACCAACCAGCCAGTCTCTATATTGGGTACCATATATATTTCTTTAACAACAATACTATGGGAACCCGGCGGGAAAGAATGTAAATAGATTTCCAACATGACCACATCATCTCCTCTTAACGTGCAGGAAAAGTATTTCTATGTGCATAGCATATGCACTATAGAGTTTCTATAGTACTAAACACTTAAAAGTTATGAAAAAATCTGTACTGAAGCAAACATGAAGAATTTTGGTGACCATCACAAGTGAAACCTTAACTCTGCAGCATATATATATTTTACTACATGGGCTAAATACCCACTTGTTGGAGTAATATAAAGGAACCTGTGCTATTCTCCAGAGCTGACAGATTATTCTTAAAGCACTTAAATACAGTCACATGTCACTTAACAACAGGGATACATTTTGAAAAATGCATTTTTTAGGTGATTTCATAATTATGCAAACATCAGAGGGTTATTTAGACAAACCTAGATGGTATAACCTACTATACACATCTAGACTATATATAAGGCAGCCTATTGATCATAGGCTACGCACCTGTATACAGCATGTGACCTTTCTGAATACTGTAAGCAACTGTAATACACTGGCAAGTATTTGTGTCTCTAAACACACTCACATGTAGAAAAATTACAGTAGATATACAGTATTTTAATCTTATGGGACTGCCATCATACATGTAGTCTGTTGACCAAAACATGACTATACAGCCCATGACTATAATGGTTTAATTCCTAATGACTATTGGTTGGGATAATGTAGGCACAGTGGCTTTTTCAGAGTACTATGGACAGGCATAATATTCATACGATGATAGTAGTGCCATTTATTTTCCTTATCTTATTTACTATCATTGGTTTTATTTAGCAGATGCCACAATGTAGGCAATTAATATTAATGGCAGTTTTGAACAGTTTGAAACCAGGCTTTCGAGTCAACCAGCTGGTTCAGAAATGGTATTTATGTACACATGCATTCTATGTGATAACAAACCTAATGCAAAATATATTTTTTAACTATGTAAAATCTCACCTAAACTTCTACTCTTTAAATAGCTATCTATTGTACTGTGGAGATTTAAAAAAACATAAAACAATTCTTAAGCACTAGGTCTTACTATGAAATACAGTATGTATTCATTAGAAACTCATGAGGCTTAATAAGAGCTACTCCCTGTTGGATCAACAAAACAAAGATTCCTTAGTAATCTTGGACATTTGCAAACCAGGATCTGTGTATTCACGGTAGCAGGAGCAAAGAGTGTGGAACCAAGGTGGTTGCCACCAGCAAGGTTCCAGGCAAAACATGCAGCAGGCCTTTGATTAGTCATCCTCTCACCTTCCTTTCTTTACTCCTTCCTCTCTCCAAGTCCACCCTCCCCACACCACCCCTGCTCTGGCTGTTGGTCTGCCTGCTTACTGCTACTTTCTTGTTTTTCCCTTCCTACAAGCTGGGATACTTTCCCTCTCTCTTCTCTATCCTCCAGTAGAAAACACCCATTCCTCAGCAGATATACATTATTTTGAAGAGACTGTTAAATTAGATAGTGAGTTCTCAGATACTCATTGTATGACATGTATCCTGTAATTGCATTTTGAAAAAGTAGATTATTAAATGAAATAAATATAAATTAACATGAGAATGTTTCTAAGTAGGAAGAGATTTGTTGGTATTTTCCCCCTACTTTGGCCTACTGTCAATGTGTTTTCAATAAATTTAAAAAATAGTGCTCAATAAGAAATCACTTTACTTGTAAAACTCTGCAGACTCTCTCCCTGGCCAAAAAAATCCTAGTGAGGATAAAAAGCTGTGCCTTCAGAGGAATTAAGCAATTCAAATAAATAAGACTCGAATACCCTCCTTTTTTCTTAATAGTAGTTGTATTTCCGTGTTCTTAGTTTCTTGTGCAGATTTCCAGAGATTTAAAAAATGTTTATGTAAGCAAATGCTACACACATTCCTTTCCCCACTTTTTAAACAAATGTAGCATACAATACATCCTCCCCCCACTTAACATTATATCTTACACATTTTTACTTATCGGTAGCACAGAACTTCCTCATTTTTTAAGTTTCTTTTTTTATTGTGGTTGAATAGTATCCCATTATTTGGATGTGCCATACTTTATTTAAAGTTTTTTATTGATGAACTTTTAGATTGTTCCCATCATTTGCTATTATAAGAACTGCAGCAGTAAATAACCTTGCACATTCATGATTTTGCCCATGTGTGAATATATCTGTAGAAGAAACTCCTAGAATTGGAACTGCTGAGTCAAAGAGTATATGCATTTGTAATTTCAATAAATATTGCCAAATTGCCTTCCAGAATGATTATACCTATTTACACTCCCACCAGCAATGAATCACTGTTCCCGTTTCTCTCTATCTTGCCAATCCTAAGGGTTGTCAAATTTTTGGATTTTTACCAATCTGATAGTGAAATATGGTATCTTGATGTAATTTTAATTTGCATTTTTTTCTATGTAGGAGTGATTTGAACATCTTTTCATATATTTATGAGTCATTTGTATTTCTTTTTCTGTGAACTATTACTCACTTTCTAATAGGGTTTTTTTTCCCTTTTTGAATTCCATTTTCTCTTTATATATTAGAGAGTTTAGTTCTTTGACTGTATTGTAAATTGCAAATATTTTTTCCTGGCTTGTTGCTGTCTCTTAACTTAAACAAGTTGTTTTAAAGACCAATATTGGCAATTGCATTAGTGTTCCATGTCATTTTACTTGCAGACACAGCTATGGATAAGGATAGAAAGATAGATAGATACACACAGATAGATAGTGTATGCACTAAAAAATATATATATTTTAGCAGGCCCTCTTTTTTTCTTGTGGCATAAATAACACCATGCAGACAATGCGTGCATCCAAATGCAGGGCCAACCATTCCCTCAGAAAAAGCAGGAAGGCACATATATTATCCAAAAGAGGTTCAAAGTGTTTACTGAGTTGCCTTGCCTTCTAAGCACTATGCATTGACACCGGCACTAGGGATGGGAAAATGACTGAGACATAGTACGTTTACTCTAAGAGTTTATAGTTTGGTGACAAGGGTGGAGAAGTTACATGTGCAAAGAAATACAATAGGGTAAAAAACATAAAAATCAACATGTGAGTAAATAATTAACAAAGCAGATGAAACGTGTATATAGTCAGCTCTCCGTATCTTTGCATTCTGAATCTGTAGATTCAAGCAACTGAAGATCAAAAACATCTGGGAAAAAAAAAGGATGGTTGCACCTGTACTGAGCATGTACAGGTGTTTTTTTGTCTTATCATCATTGCCTAAACAGTACAGTGTGACAACTATTTATATAACATTGACAATATATTAGGTATTATAAGTAACTAGAAATGATTAAAGTATACGGGAGGATGTGCACAGGTTATATGCAAATACTATGCTACTTTATGTAAGGGACTTGAGCATCTGCAGATCTCGGTATTCGCAGGGTCTTGGAGTCAGTCCTTGGAGGATAACGAGGGACAACTGTATAATTATGAAGGCAGTGATAAGGGAGAAGAGATGGGATGAGTGACTGTAACCTGTAGTAATCACTAAGTGACTCTATCAATCAAAGTTCAGTGCAGAAAAGAGAAATTGCTCTGGGAGCTTCAAGCAGAAAGAGTTTAATACAGGGGATTATGAGTTTACAAAACCATGGGGAGACATCGGAGGAATGGAAGTGAGGTTGCTGACATCTGATTCCGATTTCTTGTTATTCCTTTGCTGCAGCAATTGTGTGGTTAGAAAAGTGCTGGCCACTACCACCACGGTTTCCACTTCCCGGTGGCCTCGCCTTAGGACACTAGTGAGCAGTGAGGAGGATGTGGAGTCTAGAGCTGCTAGCACAGGTGATTATCAAAGCTTGTTTGTCAAGTGTAGCTGCCACCAAAGATAGCTTCTCTTGTGTTTCAGATTTGTCACAAGTGCATCTCTTTGGCTGCATCTAGAATACTCAAAGAACAGCCGCAAGGGAGCCTGGGAAATGTAGTTTTATTCTTTCCAGTGCCTGTAATTCAGGGGGTGGTAATGAATGCCAGAATTAATACTCAATTTCAGTCACCCTGGAATGATTATATCAGATTATCAAACATAAAGCAGGTGACTGAAGAATGGGTACATTAAATCAATACATTTTCACTAGGTCAGGAAGAAGGGATTCTAGAAAATAGGATTTCAAGGAGCCCACTTGGCAGGAGACCTGGAGGTTGAGAGTGGAAAGACTGAGGACGTGCAGTTATAAAGCATGGGCAATTTATCTTGAGGAAGTGTAAATTGTTTTACATTATTATATAGGACATGTAAAATAATGCTAGAAATACAAATAAAAACAACAAATGATATGATGATGAAATAAGATAGTGTATGTGTAAATGTCTGATCAACTCTAAAGCCCTAACATAAATAATACTGGGGGTAGGTGTTATTATTCTCAAGGAAACAGGTTTAGGAAAGTTAGCAATTTGCCCAAGTTCACTCTGCTGTATATTAGAACTTGAACCGAATCTTTCTCTATTCTTCTTTTCCATTCTTCCTTCCTCCCTCTTTTTCTCCTTCCTTCCTTCTTCCCTGTAAATTACTGAGCATTTACTATCTGCTATGGTCTTTGCTTAGATGGTCAAGACAAAACCCTTTCCCACAAAGAGGCAGTAACCTTCTAGTTTGTCTGATGTTCATTCAGGACTTTTTTTTCCCATTTCATAACATATATCTCCCAGAATTATATTAGGAGCACTGGACTCTGTTAGGAAACTAGCCCCTTTTATCTTTATTAAGAAGACAGAAACCAAGGAACAGGCCAGTTTTAACCATGAGGCAGGAGAATCTATATCCAGACCTTCAGGACTCAGTTGAGGCAGTCAGTATGGTCTCCTTGTTGCTAAATACATCATGTGGATTTTATACAGGATCATGTGTAAGGGCTGTAGGATTTGACTCATGGGAAAAAAAACATAACGAAAGACTAAAAATGGCTTCAAAATATCACCAGAGTATTAAAGTGAAGCTAACCACATAAAAGACACATGACATTTGCCTGTGAATAGATAGACTGAGCATTTCAGTTCTTATGCTAGTTTTTAGCTGCCAGTGATTCTTGTGGCACCGATCCAAGTTTTCAGGACACTATCACATTTTAAAGTTTTCCTAATGAATTATAATAACATTTCTGTAGTTTATATCAAATTGTGTTGAATGGCATTTTTAGCAAATTGTGTCACTTTGTGAATTTCCAAATTTTACAAAATTTCTTGTGCCAAAAAATAATCAGTGAAAATGATTTTGTGTGAAACTTTTTGAAAGCCAAGTTTAGCTGATTTTGCTAAACAGCACAAGCAAACAATTTATTCAATCTTTCTCCAAGTCCTTTTTCTGTGCCTTGTTCTCTGCTTCCAGGCCCCCCTTCCTTCCCCCTTACTAAGCTTCTTTCACTCTGTTTACTGGCCTTTGTTTCTGCTCGGAGTTTGTCTTTCTCTAACATTATCAGCCCTCCCCATACCCTTCAACCCCTAACTATACCAAGCCTTGGGCTATGGTTTTGGGTTGTGGGTCACAGAGGTCATGGATTTTCCACTCAAAGAAAGAAAGAAAAAAGGGCAAAAGAAATGATCACTTTTGCTCTCTCTTTTGCCCTTGGTGCTGAGAAATTCATTTGTGAGTACCCTGGCAAGCATGGTTACTGTGGGTTTGAAACAAGCATAGTGCTCACCGCAAGAGATGCTGTAATAATGCTGCTTAGGATAAAAGAATGTATTTATTTTTGCCTGGACTCATGTTTTAAGATCATTTCATGTGCATAGTTAGACTACCTAAGTAGAATTTTGAGCTTGTCCTTCTGATCTATTTCCCAAAGATGGAGAAAGTAAAGGGGAGTGCAAACAACATAGATTTTGGAGGCAGTTTCTGGATTTGAATCCTGGCTTTCCAACCACTTAATCTTTCTGAAGGTCCATATTCTCTGTTACCAAATAAGGAAAACAGCAGCTGATATTAGAACAATAGTTATAATCAGTCAAACAATTATTATAGGCTGGGAATTCTGCTAAGTACTTATATGTATTATTCCAAACCCTGTACAACACTAGGTAGTAGCATTATTATCCCCATTTTATGGATAAGGAGACTGAGGTAAGGAAATGTTAAATTACTTCTAGGCCACTTAGGTAAGAAGTGAAGATGGGTTTTGTGCGATTCCAAAGCCCAGTTTTTGAAACGTTATACCAGATAGACATGAGTATTGAATGATACAACAGAGTATCAGATATATAGGAAGGGGACATTCTTTTATTTTGTTTTGAATTGTTTTAAGGTTAGAAATTTCAGGAAGCATAAGACAGCTCCATTTCCTGCTTTGGCGTCTTTGGAATTTTCTCTACTTATCTCCTGTCTGTGGATCACAAAATGGTGGCTGAAGGCTGTGACCTAGACCATGGGAGATAGCCGGTCAATTACCAGCCCTATTTCTTTGACCACATAAAAAATGTGGTAAACTGCACAAACTGCAACTGGGCCATTGTCTTGTCTCAGACCAAAGATTGTAAGAGGATGTTGTGCCCAGAAGAAAGGAATACTCTGGGGGTGCGGGGCGGGGAGGAGCGGAGAAGGGGATGAGATGGAGACCAGAAACATCCCCGCCGTCAATTCCTCTTCATTATGTTCCTAATGGAAGCCACAGAAGCTTACAGTGACTATTGCAGAAAAGCCACATAATTATAGAGCAGCAGTCTTGTGGCTTCCATGTGTGTTTTTGTGATCCTAGGCTGTATCTAGCCCACGTGCTAATTTCTACCTGCTGAATACAATTTGGTTTGCAGTAAGCGATGCTCTCAAGAACTTTCTCAGCAACTCATCTTAAGGCAGGATTTTTGCGTAAACCACGTGAAGCCAGAGAATTCTCACAAAAAGCTGGTTAGTATGTTTTGCTTAAGGAGAATAATGAGACTTCTGCAGAAAAAGTCATCTGAAATGAACTGTGGCAAGTGCTTTAGGTATGTCTGTAAATTTGGGTTTCTGTGAATTTAGTTATGCCTTTTAGATCACAGTTTGTGAAATCACAGTGGGTTTTTTTTTCCCTGAGGTTTCAGGAGGTTTTTGATGATTTCATGACCTTTTCCCTAAATAGCACCTATTACTTTGATACAGAATTTTTGAAGTGCTTCACAATCTTTTGCTATTCCCTGGGGTCTAGGCCAACATACTTATCGTCTCTATTTTAAGATGAAACACAGAGAGTTTAAGTGACTTGCCCATGGGCTCCCAGCAAGCGGGTGTCTGTGTTGGACACAAATTTCTTAAGCTTTTGGCTTTCGATGAGTTCAGTGAGCCACATAATTCCCCCAGCAATTATTTATACACATTATGTGTCTGACCTGGATATGCTGGTGCTTATTTTCCATTTGCATAATGAGGAATACATCAGGCATCCAAGAAGGAAGGTTGCCTCAACACAAGGAGCTGAGTCCTAATGTGGACCTGGCTTTCTAGGTTCAGGGAGGGTCAGGGAGCCACGGGTACCTTGTACTTGGTGCAGGCCTGGAATTGAGCATTCTGGGTAGAACCTAGTCAGAGCGAAGTGAAGCCCATGAGCTGGTGATGCCTCCTGACAGACAAGCAGAGGGGTTGTTTTCTTGCTTGGGTCTTTCCAGATGTAAAATACAATTCAACTGTGGAATCCTTTTCTACCTTTTAGGCAACCAGAGAGGGATCTTTGAGAAATACTGTGGGTAATGAAATTTATGTTCAGGTACAACAATAAATATAGGATCTAGGTGAGGAGAGAAACCTGTTTTTTGCTGTTTGTTTTTGTTTTGCCTCTTGAACTCAGGAGGACAGATCATAAAAGGTATTTTTAAAAATATGCAGGTATAATTAAATATCATAGTTTGGTAAGCTATTTCTTTTTGATTGACTTTTATTAATCATTTTTTAAATTATAAAATCATCTTGTCCTAATATAAGTTAATTCAATAAACTTTAGAAAATATAGTTAGAGACAATAAAATACAGTCATCCTGAATTTCACAACTCAGGGGTAACCTTTATTAACATTTTGGCATATTTTTCTCTTTTGTAAAAAATGTGCCTCACTTTGCACCAGGTCCTGTTAACAAAAAGGTGGGGGAGCTGACTTTTTTCTTTTTGGCAACAATTATATATTTAAATAAATTATATAATTTATCACCTATTTTATATACACATAGGATTATACTATGCGTATTTCCTCATAACCTGCTTTGTAAACTTAAATTTAATATATTTTGAATATCTTCTCTCGTTATTAGTCTTCCCCAGTGTCATTCCTGATGACTGCATAGCACTTCATTGCATAAACGTGTCATCATTTATTTAACCAATTCCTCATTGCTAGATATTTATGTTGTTTCCAAGTTTTCTTGGTTATAGACAAGCTATGATGAAGATGTAAATCTTACTTATAACAGCATCTGATTGCATATTTTATCTGTATCTTCTGGAAGACCTGAAACATAAGGTTGTCAGCAATATTACTGCTGTATTAATCTTTTAACAGGAAAACTTGAGATGAAAAAATGGCTTTGAGGCTAGCCAGGGCTAAGGGGATAATATGTCAAATAGCAAAGTGCTCATTCTCATTGACTAGAAATGCAGATAAACTCAGTAAGCTAAGAGCTATATGTGGCTAAGGAAATATATTTCTCATATAGCAGCCTAGATAATGGTAGAATAGTATTTAATTAAGATACTGAATACGACCCTTAAAAAGTGTTAAAAAGTAGATAACTTACTTGTATAAATTCAAAGTGTGCTGAAATACTTGTCAGGACATAAATGTTTCAGTTCAGCCATCTTTGAAGTGACCTTCCTAAGGCACATTTCCAAAATAAAAACCAAACTAAACAAACAGAAAACTCTCAACCCCCAAACAATAACTACCAGCACAAAACCTCCAAAAACTCCACATTTTGTTTGTTTCATTTGATTCTCCATTAGCAAGATCTGAGTCTACCTTTAAAAATTCTGTAGATCTCACTAAATGTTTTTAGAAAGATCAAGTTACCTCACACAATTTTTTCTTGTATAGGTCTGTATTGCTAAAGAAACACACTTATTTTTTTGTATAATTTATTTTAAGCTAAAAAACTTCTGTGGACATTAAAAGAAGCCTATTTAAATTTTACCCATTCTTACCTCAACTTTTTTCTTTTCTCTCCAGACTTTTTTTTTTTTTTTTTTTGCACATACGTTTTCTCTGACTTTCAAGACAGGACTGATGATGACTTGACTGGCAGACATGAACGTCTGGGCTGAAGAGACGTGATCTTAGCAAATTGCAGCAATTCTATAGACTGAAGTAATCAAAAGCATGCATTTTTGACAACTCAGACATTTATAGTTTGTATCTTCTATACCAGGACCCAGAAGTGACATAATGATGTCAGCTTTCCCCCCAGATAGTTTGGATGGCTCTGTGAACATGGTTAGAGAATAACATGTTTTGTTTTCCTTCTCCTTGGGGTGACCATTGTCTACCATTAGTCCTGTGCTCAGTGAGTCATTAATTAAACCCAGAATCTTTATAAGTGACCTGTTGCGGCATTGAGGTTTATTCCCAACTTATTCTGCTTCACCGCATAATATTTGGTCAATGTGCCTTGTTTTTATTTTCTAAAAATTTCCCTTGTTCTTCCTCATACCACGAGGATTCATTTTTGAGATGGAGAGCAAAAGGCTGGGTTAAGAAAAACATAGCCACCTCCAGAGTGCAAAAACTGCAATAAACCCATCACCTCTAACAACAGCAGAGCATGAAAAGATAAAAAACAGCCTGCCAAGAATGTAGTAACCACCCATTCACTTTTAAATGCTCTCCACACTTCAGTGCACAGACCTAATTACTTTTCTGCATTCCCAAATCCACTTTGCCCATACTGCAATCAGAAACCTGGCGTTAAAATATTTTAGACTTGGAGGATCAAGACTAATTATGGGCCTTAGCTGCACCTTTTGGTTTTTCTCCCCCGTTGCCCCTCCTCGTCTTTGGGTTACTTTAAAGCACGCTCCACTGGAAGAAAGGCTGCCCAGTCCCAGTTGGGGGTGAAGCAGCGAGAGAATAAAACAAAGAACAACTCAACTCAATTCAGTAAGCTTCAATGAGGCTGGTATATTTAATGTGAGCCCAGGGTTAGCCCACAGAATTGTGGCAGAATGCAATATTCTCAACAAAAAAAGATGTGTTTAAGGTCGGGTAAGGCCCCATAAGGCTGTTGTTGGTGTTTAAGCAGTCCACTGAGGTATTTAGCACCAAGGGTTTCTAAACATTCCAGCTGAGAATTAAACCGCAGCTTTACAGTAGCTGCTTAAAGGTTTGGGGGGCTGGGAGCGTCCCCTCCCCCTTGTATTGAAAGGTCAACAAACAGTAGGAAAGATCATGTCATAACAAAGATGAAGTCACCTATTATTGAGTATAGTGACAGCTAATAGCACTATCAGAGGAACTAATCCAAGGTATTAAATAGTGTAATTGTTAAAATAATATCATGGTTATTAGAACACCCAAGCATGAGACATTCTTCATGTTATGTAACATGAAAGTTTTACAGGTGAGCTTAACTTTCCCATGACAGGCACTTGTTATAAATATGTAAATATTAGAAAATTGCCTCCGTACTACAATTTTCCTGTAGCATACAGAATACATTTTTGATATGCAGATGTAATGTTTCATGGCATTTACTAAACGACTTTTGGGTAATTATGCCAAGAGTTACACTCTTAAAAAGCTTTCATTCACACAAAATAATTTACTGTGAAAGTTGGTGTTGATGTTTTACTTTGTTCAAGCATTTTTAGTTTCAAGGATTTAATAAGACAAATCCACACAAAAAAGCACAGTTTCTCTAAGATGAATTCCTGAAACAGCTAAGGGAGGCTGAATGCTGATAGAATTAACTTCATGGAAACTTCAGCTCTAAGTTTGAATTCCAGTGTTATGAAACTAGATCTGGGCATAGATATCAGGTTTATAGAATTATTATTCAGAATATTAGAAAGAAATGCGGTCATCTTGAGGGAGTACAAATGTCACAAACACAGAAGAACCCTCAACATCAACAACATGCAAAGCTACCAGAATTCTCTATTTCTTTTAGCTTCCAGTAGTCAAGAATCCAGATCACAAGTTGTGTTATAGATGGTTAAAACCAATAGGATGCTTCAGATAGTCAGAGCTTGCAGGACACTTTAAAAAACAGTGCAGGCCTGGTGCGGTGGCTCACGCCTGTAATCCCAGCACTTTGGGAAGCCGAGGCGGGTGGATCACGAGGTCAGGAGATCGAGACCATCCTGGCTAACACGGTGAAACCCTGACTCTACTAAAAATACAAAAAATTAGCCGGGCATGGTGGCGGACGCCTGTAGTCCCAGCTACTCGGGAGGCTGAGGCAGGAGAATGGCGTCAACCGGGAGGCGGAGCTTGCAGTGAGCCGAGATCGCACCACTGCACTCCAGCCTGGGTGACAGAGTGAGACTCCGTCTCAAAAAAAAAAAAAAAAAACCAAACAAAAAAACAAAAAAACAAAAAACCAATGCAAGGCGCACATCCATTGGCTCACAACTACCAATTAACCCTTCTTGTTATATAGGTAATTTATTCCTCTCAAAGGCATTAAATATCAGAGAAATCACAGGCCAAAACAGTAATTATCTGCAGGGAATCCAAAGGCTTGAAAGCCAATAATTCTGAAAAAATAAAAACAGAGTTCTTTTCACTCCATAGACTTCATCTTAAAACCTATAATAAGAGCCAGACACTGGCTGTGAACCTTTAAACTTCAAGGTGAAAAAAGAGGTTGCAGGAGGCAAAGGCAATAATCATGGGCTTACTACATAAAACTCTCTGGAAGTGGAGGTCAAAGACCAAGCATTCTGAGCACCCTCTCTATTGCACAGTGTCCTGATCCAACGTGGAAATGAAGGGCTGGATTGACCAAAAGTGGGAATGGGGGAAAATATTAAATTATGGAGCTAAAGAAGATGACAATGAACTCCATTTTAAAAGCCTAGCAGTTTAATTTGAATTTTTAAAGCTTGAGTGAAATAAAATAATCTTTTCTTGGATAAAAAAGTAATCACAGAATTTCTTAAATGTCATGGCAAACTCTTCTTAAGAAAAGCATTTATTCTTAACATCTCATCTCCTTTATGCTACATTCATATTTTATAAGGTCTAGTCTTGGAAATCTATAGCTAGTGGATTTGGTTTTTGAATATTTGACTATGATGCTCTCTTTTAATTGTACTTTCTCTTAATTGTACCCTCATTTATTTTTTACCTTTTTCCATATTTTTGTTGTATTAAAAAGATAAAAAAATGAAGGCCCTAACTCAACCCTGTAATAAATCATTTAAGTTGTATCTAGATATTCCTTGTAGAAATATATTAGCATTTTGTGTTTCTACCCTTTCAACGCATGGGTTCTTCATATTCTGTAGGGGGTCTTGACTTTTACACATTTACTACCAGTTTCATAGAAATTCATAGTGGTAACACCTACTTTTCACTTAACAAGGTCAAGGCACAAATCCACATGCCTAATTTAAATGATTCCCTTCTTTTTTTTTTTTTTGCACCATTATAAATCCATACCAGATGTTAGGGAAGAAAGAACATAATTCCCCGTGGTTCAGTTGCTCTGACTTCCTCTGATGATTCTCTTGTGGACTTGGGAGAGCAGATTTGTGTTTTCTATAGTAAGCTTTCCCAATGCAATAGAACTTTCCAAGATTTCTGTTTTTGTCCTAAGTTAGGTTAATGTTAGAATTGGACGCAGCTGCTGTCCATGACGATCTAAGATACCAAATCAGGTCACTTTGCAGACTGAGTAAGAATAAGGTTCTTGGGTGATGTTTGTAGACAGCTGATAAACTTATGTATAAGAAATTGTGCAGCCCAGCTGCCATCCAGCAGTGACTGAGTGGACACCTCCTGGTATATCCAAGGGGTTCCAACTCCAAGAGATTGGGCTAGATCACTTTGATGCTCCCTTCCAATGCTGAATGTGGTGCTATAATCTGTCCAACTTAGATCAAGACATTTTATTATACTTAAGAGAGCACTTTATTTTCTGACTTTAGGTGTGCAACAAAATTCTTAAATTACATTTATTTTAGTAATTAAATATAAAATTGCCTGTATCTCAGCTGGCAGGAATATTAAAATTCTCATACAGCCAATGCTGAAGTGCCATTTTTAGCATTTCAAATCACTTAGCACATTTTAATTCTCTCATGTGTTCCTTTTTCAGGGGTTTCAACAGAGAAATACTGGCTACTCCTTTTCAAAAATGGAAAGCAAGAGCACAGATAATGAGAATGCTCCTCACAGGCTGCCTGCTCCTCAGAAGTCAGATACTGGACATTTTGTTATGTTAACTAAAACAGAACAAGAAACGAACAAAATGAAACTCCTCTTGGCGACTCGTGGACAGGTAGGACATCTCAGTGGCCATTTAAGCTACTTAGTCAAATAACTCACTTTCTACCCTTTTCTCTAAGTTGGTGACTCTCATCTTTCTGTTTTCATTCCTGCCCAAAGGTTGAATCATTTTGTACAACTCTAGTGTCACATGGAGCTCAGTAAACTTAGAATTAAACTCACTTGGTTTCTCCATTTGGTACCCCCATTGGGGTGTTTATTTCCTTCCAACTCAAAGGTTTTGCCGGTGTCTGTCCCAGATCTGTATGCCTGTCTTCCTTCCTGGCTCAGCATTTACAATTATCAGTGGTATCACCATTGTCTAAGTTTCCCACATTCAAAGCCGTCAGGCATTTTTAACTTGTTGCTCCCCTTCATGCTTCAAATTACTACATTCTGAAAATTTTTCCTTTACACTTAGTGCTGTGATGTTGTTCCTTTCTATTCCACAGTAATCAGACAGCCCCAGACACTTGTCATCCCTTACCTGAATTAATGCAGCAGTCCTTCAGAAGTTCTCTGTCTGCCTCTCCACTCTCTAATTCTGCTGCTAAACAAATGTTTGTAACAACCACTCCTCTGCTCAAAAGCCTGTAACGGCTCTAAATTTCCCAACATCATGCCTAAACTCTGCTGCTTGAGTTTCTTCCTCCATCTGAATTCTGGAATCATCTTTACCAGGATACCCAAGTCTTATTGCTGTGTAGCCTGGCCTGTTTTGGCATTCGTCTTGATTTTGCTAATTCTCAGCTTTCTACTGTGGTCCTTTCTCTTCCTGTTTACTTCCTCGAATCCTAACCACTGTTCAGCCTCTTCCCCGTGAGACTTTTCTACTTGTTTTCATTCACTTTGATTCCCTTTCATTTGTACAACTAAGTCGTGTCTTGTCTTTAGATTTGATGATCATCATGGCAGCTTAGGTAGAATGGAAAGAACCCTGGATTGAATACAGATAAACTTGGTTCCAAAACAGATTTCAACAATACATTAACTCTGGAGCTGGAACAAGTCCTTTTACCTCTCTGTGTCTTTCTTGCCTTTTCTATAAAATGGGGATATTAACAAATGAGATAGAAAATGATAAGAAATGTGAAAGCACTGGTGTGTAACAATATCATAAGTGTTATTTAAATTTGATTTCTTCAAAATTATTTTCAACTACTTTATGTCGTTTGTATGTCTTCTGAATTTGGCTTCTGGAGAGAGTGAGTATTGTGTTTTGTATTGCTCTTGCCTTCCAAAAGCCCTGGATATTGTTATGTAAAAATTTGTGGCCAATAAATAAATCTGGAATAAAACGTGTATTTTGGAAATTTGGCCCAGAGTTTTCCAACAAGATATGTGAAAGCTAGTTCAATCTCAGACTTTGAAAATACCAAGAGTAGAAAAAAATGAACAAACCACAGCCACCTAAGACTTAAGTCTTGTATAGAGACATCTCACGCACACAAATTCTTTGGACAAAATGTTACAACTTTACATAAACTCTTAGACCTGATATAAATATAAGATCATTTACTGAATAGTTCATCCAGTTTTCTTTATAAACTAAATATATCAGTTGTAAAGAAATAAAATAAAGATCTGAAGACATCCTAACCCACCTCTACCCAGTGTAGTTTGTAATAAATATTTACTATTCCTTCATAGATTATTCTTTTATTTAGTTATTTGGCATATATATATATATTTTAAACTAAGGGCAGGTGTTGTTTTAGCACTTTACAATTATTAATTCACTTTATCCTCACTATCTCTATGAGGCAGGCAGTGTATTATGGTTTTTTACTGACAAGAAAACAAATGCACAGAGGGCTGAGCAACATGTCGAGGGTTGCACAGCTAGGAAGGTTGGACTGGATTTGAAACCATGTAGGCAACTGGCTCCCAGAGTCCCATCCTTTCAACCAACAACCTGTGGTGCTTCTTTTGAACCTTTTATGTTTTTGTACTTTTCTCCTGTTTGTACCACTTTCATTGACCCTTGAATGATAGCTAGCAAAGCTCTAGGATACCATAAATATTACTCACAGTAATAATACTCTGCTCTATGCCTTGACTTATTGGGTTGGAGGTGGGGCTGTCAAACTCTCAGAGGAAAAACCTTCACAGGTTTATGGGGTTAGATAATTAATTTCTCTTTTATGGGATACTAGAGGTTGTTCCTCTCATACACAGAGAGTGTTTTGCTTTGCCCCAGAGATTAAGAAAGGAGAATTGACTCAATTGATAGTCATTCTTCTGGTTACCACCAAGAATTTCAAAATGCATGTAAATGCAGTGTCAGAACAGAATTGCCTCAGGCAACATATTTCAAAAGGTGGATTTGATAGCACCAAATTATATCAAGTTGGCCAGTTTATTTAGTTCTATTTTGCCAGTACCAAACTAATTTCCTGAATTGTAACTTTAGATTAGAAGCAGTTTGGCAATTCCTGAGGAGAGGACTTAAAATGGCCAATGTGTTCAAATAGCCTATTTTTCTAGAACTTTCTCGCGTTTAGGTCATGGGTCATCATGCCACTGATGTCACATTGTTTCTCCTTTTTTTTCTGTTGGGATATTTCTACCTGCTTCTATTTCACAGTAATATGGATGCTGCAATTTATCACTCAGGTGCTCAGAGAAGTTACCATTACTTTTGATGTTGTTACAGTTTAGCAGGTTTCTTACCTCAGCCTAGTTAGTTTGAGCCTCTCATGTAGAAGGGCCTGCTAATTTTTCATTAGTCTTTGCAGTCACGTCATATATTCATAAGAGAACTGATATGGTTTGGCTCTGTGACCCCACCCAAATCTCACCTTGAATTATAATAATCCCCACGTGTCAAGAGCAGGACCAGTGGAGATAATTGAATCATGGTGGTGTTTCCCCCTATGTTGTTCTCATGATAGTGAATGAGTTCTCATGAGATCTGATGGTTTTATAAGGTTCTTGGCTTCTCCCTTCACTCAGCACTGATTCTCTCTTCTGCTGCCTTGTGAAGAGGTGCCTTTTGCCATGATTATAAGTTTCCTAAGGCCTCCCTAGCCATGTGGAACTGTGAGCCAATTAAACCTCTTTTCTTTATAAATTACCCAGCCTTGGGCATAGCAGCGTGAGAAAGGCCTAATACAAGAACCTAGCTCAATGAGCCATTTTTGTCTGCAAAGAATTTTATAAGAAAATAGAGGCTGGGTGCAGTGTCTCACACCTATAATCCCAGCTCTTTGGGAAGCTGAGGTGGGCAGATTGCTTGAGCCCAGGAGTTTGAGACCAGCCTGGGCAAGAGGGTGAAACACTATCTCTACAAAAATAAAAATAAAAATTAGCCAGGTGTGGTGGTGCATGCCTGCAGTCTCACCTATTTGGGAGACTTAAGTGGGAGATCATCTGAACTTGGGGAGGACAAGGCTGCAGTGAGCCATAATTGCGCCACTGCACTCCAGCCTGTGTGACAGAATGAGACCCTATCTCGAAGAAAGAAAATAGAAACACTTTTAATTGTAAGAAGCATTTAAAAACCCAGATTCTTGTTTTACAAATGTAGATTCTAATGGGGTTTTAAAAGTCACTATTTTACATTTGCTAAAAATCACCCATGTGTGTTATTGGTAGGTTTTCAGTCTAGGCCTACACTTTACTCTTCATAAAGATAAAAGGGGAGGCTTGATACCTTCTCATTCTTCAGTACATGGAAAGGCTGTTGCTTTCATTATTAAATATCTGCGTAATTCTCAAGGTAAAATGGATGTTAAAAAAAGCATAGCAGAGGGTATCGTTATCAGTCTGCAAACTCAGATGTGGAGGAAATATCACATTTCTTTGTTTCTTTGGGACAACTACCATCCATCCCCTATCCATCTTGTGAGCCTGACAAAAAGGATAGACCCAGATTGAGGGTTTTCTCTTTCTCTGTCTCCTATGTTGTGCAAAAGCCCTGGATGCACTGCGGACTCTCTGACCATCACTGGCCTCTGAGGTAATTACCTTTAATACATCCATTCTCTCAGTCTGGATGTTCACCGCTGATCAGGAGGGTTTTTGTGCCTTACTTCTGTACCAGGAATCTTTGCCAAGCCTATGAGACCCCGTGTTTGCAGTCTGGTCTCATAAGCCACACCGAACCCTCCTTTCCTGATCAACCTGAGTCTTGACCTTTTTGCAAACACTACCATGGAACAGTGCAGGGATCCTATCCTCACAGTAGCCCCGGGGCTTTGGCCTCCTTGCAGTGCGTGGGAGCTCTCCCTCTTACTCTTCTCAAAGCCATTTCTGTCTCTTCACAATAAGTTCAAACTTTTACAAAAGACATGAAGAGCAATTGTCTTCTGCAGCTTTTGCTTTTTGCTCTGTCACAAACCAACCTAGAGTCAAGAGAGCCCAAAATCTGGCCCTTGGTAGAAATGGCAGGGGAAGGAGGGTGGGAAAGATAAATGAAGAATTAAACCAAAATGATTCCTTGGTTAATAATTCTACCACCCTATGACGTAAATAAACAAATGCTTTTGTGCTAGGCTTCCCTTTACTTATGTTCTGTTATAACATTTCACCTCAGTCCCATGGGGACAGATTCATTGTCTCCATTTTACAGATGAAGTGTTCAGTTACCCTCCTACAGTAAGCCATGAGGCTGCTGAGGACTAGGCCAGAGTTTCAATTCACTGTCAGACTCCAGTGCTGATACTCTGTTTAAAAACATGCCACAAGTGTGAGACTGACCCAGTGTTTTCTTTCAGTTCTTTTCTTTTTGAAGAAAGTATTTCCATCCCTAGGGTATTTCTGCCATATTAATAATGTAAATGGAATCTGATGGTCTCTTTTGCCTGGGCTTCTGTGGGCTGCCTGCCTTCCTGAGGCATCACTTCGAAGTCCTTGAGAGGCTTATTCTGCTAATTCCTTTAGGGCAGAGTTTCCGCAAAAGATGCTTCCTGAAGGTGGTGTTTCAACCTGTGCTAGGCGAGTGTTCTTAAACGTCAGCGTGCTTCTTGATCATCTGAATGTTTGTTAGAACACAGATTTCTTGGCCTCACCCCCAGAGTCCCTAATTCCATGAGCCAGAGGTGGGGCCTAAGAATTTGCATTTCTAACAAGTTCATAGGGGATCAGAAACTAGTGGTCCAGGGAACACACTTTGGGAACCAGCATTCTAGGTGGTAATGGCATCTTTAATTTAATTTAATGGCATGAGCATGTGCAGTTCAGTAGAGTAAGATGAGTGTTCTCAGGCCTCCATTACTCAAGGGATTCATCTCAGCTCCATATTGCTAACTACTGTAGAGGTTAAATATTATCCAGTTTAAAAAGGTTTCTCTCCCACATAGATTATTTAATTTCCACCTATAATGAACTGTTCTTTAAGGACAAGAAACACACAAAACATAAGGATACTGAAATGCAACAAGTTTGAGGAGGAGTATAGAAATGATAATTATTCTGCAAATTTTCCTCAAGATACTCTTCGACAGTTGCATATGTTGTATTCATCTGATCAAATTCTTGTACAGGAACCAAAATTAGTTTAGTACTGTATTTAAAAAGCTAATGTTAAAAAGAGAAAATATAGCTTTCCAGTTGACTTTTCATTTACAACAGCATACTCCAGTGTAGTTTAATTTCTATCTACATTTAACTGTACTTATATAAAAACATGTTACTTTAAAATTGTGTTACTCAAGAAAATCATGCTCTTTACTATACAAAGTGAAGTTCATTAAATAACATAAATTTCTTGTTAAATGTGAAAAACTAAAAAAAATTGTTTATATAAAATAAATTATCAAAGAATTCGTTAAAATGAAATATATAACACTAATATCACTAATCAAAAATAAAAATATACTACTCTTTAGGATACAAGATGCAAAAATTATTTATAATATTGCTAAGGATGCTCAAGAGGGTAAACAATCAGACTTCTGTCCTCTTAACACACCCTGAGCTCTGGCTACCACCCTGATGATTTTTCTTTGCTATCTTCTTGCCTCTCCCCTGACCAGGCATGCCATTCATGAGCATTTTTTATCTTCCAAATCCTCCTTCCATTATGAGAATGAATATTTTCTGCCTAATTAAATTGTGCTGAAATTGACACTTGTTTGTGTAAAGTGTATTTCTGCCACTGAATTGTGAGCTCTCTGTTAATCATCTTTGTGATCTCCTTATCTAACACAGTCAGTGTTACACTTTTAAAGAATTGGAGTGCCTTCAGGTTTATTATTTCATTGAATCCCTACAGCAGTTCCATAAGGGCGGTATTTGACTTCTACTGAAAGCAAAATGACTATAGAAAATGTCAAGATACATTGCATAGTGGCACTAAGGAGAATTGCAGAACTAATAGGAAACCATGGCATCAAGCCAAAGCAAATTGACAAGCAAAATATAGGTAAAGACACAGGCTTCACAAAATGATGGTTGCTGCAGACTAGGGAAAGGTCATTCTTAGTAACTGGGGTAGCAAGGTCTTCTGGCATACATTTTGGGAGGATGTATCTATGGATGGAGATGCCATGGGTAGTGATGGTTTCTGTCATCTGTGAGGAAACCTGCCTGTCTTCTGAAGAACATTGCCTTATCTGTAAATAAACAGATTAATGCTGCACAATTACGAAGGGTTGGTTAGGACACTTGCAATGGGTTGGTTTCATTAGGATGACTTATGCTAACTAGTGCTAGGTAGAAGAGAACAAAATTATGCAAGTAAAAGCCAAGGCAAGCTAAGTTTATTACTTTTAAACTTCACCAAAGCAAGACTTTCGATATTTATATTTCTTTCTAATGCAGGGAGGCGATGTCCTGGCAAGAATCCTAGGATGCCCTGACTTTGTCACCTGTATGACTTTGAATAAACTTCTTCATTTCTTAGGACCTCATATTCAAAATGGATTAATGAAATCTGCTCTATATGGAGTCTTGTGAAAATAATTTGAGTCTGGGTACTGTGGCTCATGCCTGTAATTCCAGCACTTTGGGAGGTTGAGGCGGCAGATCACCTGAGGTCAGGAGTTCGAGACCAGCTTGGCCAACATGGTGAAACCCTGCCTCTACTGAAAGTACAAAAATTAGTTGGGCATGGTGGTGCATGCCTGTAATCCCAGCTACTCGGGAGGCTGAGACAGAAGAATCTCTTGAACCTGGGAGGCAGAGGTTGCAGTGAGCCAAGATCGACAGAGCAAGACTCTGTCTCAAAAAAAAGAAGAAAAACAAACTTGAAGTAACTTGTATTAAAGTAATTGTATATAAATAATATAAATAAAGCACTTGAATTATTTTATGCTCAAAATATAACACATTCTAATATCTTAAATTTCTATTTCTATTGCTTTGTTTTGTTTTTCTTTAAATACCTACTTCTTGTAGACTGAATTTCTGCTCTGGTCCTCTGAAGTTCTTTCTAGGTTTATATTTGAACATAACTACATGAGTTCTCATGGTTGGGACCTGGCTACTGGCCTCCTCCAACACTGATAACTTTGTATGCTGCCTGCTATGAACTGAATTGTATTCCCTCAGATTTAATGTGTTTAAATTCTAATCCCTAGTCTTTCAGAATGTGACTGTTTCTGTATTTGAAGGTAGGGTCTTTAAAGTGGTAGTTGAGGTTTCATAAGATCATTGGGGTGGGCCCTAATCCAATCTGACCGGCATACTTATAAGAAGAGGAGATTAGGGCACAGAACCAGAGATAAAAGACCACGTGAAGACACAGAAAGATGGGCATCTGCAGGCCAATTGCACTAAAACCTTCATCTCAGACTTCTATCCTCCAGGACTGTAAGAAAATAAAGTTCTGTTGTTTAAACCATCTAGTCTGTGGTACTTTGTTATGGCAGCCCTAGGAAACCAACACACTGCTCATGTCACAATACATCAGCAATCTACCAAGATATACATTTAGAGTCTACAGAAGGAAGTTTTGGAGGTACCCACCTGTCTTGATTTTCTCCTATTCTCTCTTGCTGGGACCACTCTGTACTTTTCTCTTTGATATATTTGGTTTCTAGGCCATCTTTTCATTGAAACTTGAAATAGGTCCAGAGGATAAAAAGTCTGTCAACATTAAAAAAAATTTCCCCAACATTATATAGTGAGTGTGAAACTAAAGAAACCCAAGATTTGCGGAAACTTCTACGGTCAAGGCAAAAATGTCCAGGGGTAGGAATAGGACAGATGGGACTATCCTGCAGAATAACAGCATCTTGTGAAGAGTTTACTGAAAAGTAGCATCATTAACTTTCAAAATCTACATCCAAATAATATTGTACAATTGTATAATAGTGTAAGAACTTAAACAATAACTTCTATTTCCTCTCTTCAATTCTTTGCACTATCATTACCATATGTTTCGCTTTTACACGTATTGGTAAATCACATAATATGTTGTAAATATTTTTGCTTTATTCAGTCAGTTATCTTTGAAAGAAATTATAAAATTTAAAAAGTGTGTACATTTACTACTTTTTAGCACTTTTCATTCCTTCGCGTAGGTCCAAATTTGTATCTGGTATCTTATTACTTCTATCTGATAAACTTCTTTTAACATTTATTATAGCGTAGGTTTGTTGGCAATGAAGTTTCTCATTTTTTTTGTTTGTATGAAAGAAGCTTTATTTCTCTTTCATTTTTGGAAGATATTTCCCTGGATATAGAATTCTGGGTTGGCTTAAAAAATTTTTTAGTCCTTAAAAGATAGCATATTGTTTTCTCCTGATGATCATAGTTTCTAAAGAAAAGCGTGTTGGTATTGTTTCTTAGCATTTAATTTATTTTTTTCCATCTAAATACCTTCAAGACTTTATCTTTTATTTTCAACAATTTGACCTATAATGTATCTATGTGTTCCCTTCCTCACTCCTTTCTTTCTCTCCTTTTTTCCTCTTTCCTGCTTCCCTCCCTCCTTCTGTTTCTATCTTTCTTTTGCTTTTCATCCTGCTTGGGGGTCTCTAATATTCTTGGATCTATAATTTGTTGTAATTTTTTAGCTTTAGATAATTCTTAGCCATTATCTCTTTAGATATTACTTCTGTTTTTGTTTTTCCTGTTTTTCACTCTATTTTTTTCTCTTTGTGTTTTAGTTTGGGTAATTTCTGTTGGTCCATCTTCAAGGTCACTCATTATTTCCTCTGCTGTGTCCAGTTTGCTGATACGCCTGTTAAAGGCAGTCTTCATTTCTGTTGCTATGTTGTTATCTTAGCATTTCTAGTTGGTTTAAAAAATAATTTCTGTCTCTCGGCTGGGATTCCCATCTATTGGTAAATATTGCTTACTTTTCCCACTAGATCCTTTAACAAAATAATCACATTATTATACAGTCTTTATCTAGTAGTTCCAACATTTGGGTCATCTCTAGGTCTGGTTCTGTTAATGACTTTACCTCTTGACAGTGCGTTTTTTTTTCCTTGCTCTTTTGTGTCTTGTATTTTTAAACTGAATGCTGAATATGGTGTGCAGAAAAACACACAGTGAGGTCATCAGTATTTATATTTAGAAATGGGCATGTCTCTTCTTCAGTCAGAACATTAGTATGGGAGGTTTAATCAATAAGAAATAAAGTCTGATTTTTGTTGCTGCTATAGTTAGCTGTCTGTAGTGCAATACAGTCTCAATTCCTCCAGCATTGGGCTTCTTCTACCTTATTTACAGGGGGGCCCAGAGTCTGGAGAGTTTTCATTACTGTTCTTGCTCTACTAGCAGTTTTTAACAGGCCTTGCCCACCTGTGCCACAGAAAGTCTCCTCCTGTATTCTTTCCTCTCCTTTAATGGAAGACTGCTATTCTTGTTATTTAATATGAGATTTGTGATAGGAACAGCAAATTCTTGGTTCTACTGGTCCATCTTCATTCTTAGGCAAGTCTTGTGTGCTTGTACCTCAGTGTGGGGCTTCTCACTCTGCTTTGTATCAGTGGAGGTCTTGGGAAAGAGAATTTGCTGTCCCTCCTCCAGGGGTAGCAGATCTCACCATTGTATGAGTACATAAATCTGAGCCTGAGCAGATTTTATGCCTCTCTCTTAGGGACATACAGCTTTTACTTCTATTCCTTCTTCAGTGGTAGTGTACTTTTGCCTGCAGTCAGTGAAAAGAATGATACTCTTCCCTTAGTGGTCTTTACTTAGTTCAAGATACCTGATCATGGCATTTGTTGGGGGAGTTTCTTATCTCTTTGTTAGGGGCAGACAACTTTTATTTCTATGTTTCTACCTTTTCATTAGTGAGAAGTTTCTCCTCCTCCTCCTCCTCCTCCTCCTCCTCCTCCTCCTCCTCCTTCTTCTTCTTCTTCTTCTTTTTTGCCTAGGACCTGGGACAAGGGCATTGTGGACACCTCTCCTAGAGACAAACAGTGGATCTTTGCCTGGACCCTGAGAGGGGGCAGGGTTTCCTGTCACTCTTCTAGAGACTGAATGCTTTTGCTTTCTATAAAATAAGTTGCTGAGGGTTTGGGGCCTCTACTCCACCAAGGGTGACCTCCTGCAGATTTTCTGCTTTGCTCCAAAGCTTTCTCAGGAGCATCTGGTATGGAAAAGAACTTCCAAGTGAGTGCAGACTCCTCTTCTATCTAGAGCTCCCAGGATTCCAAGCTTTCATGTTAGCCCACATTAGGCCTTCAAAAATTCGTTA
Source organism: Theropithecus gelada (assembly GCF_003255815.1). NCBI lineage: Eukaryota > Metazoa > Chordata > Mammalia > Primates > Cercopithecidae > Theropithecus > Theropithecus gelada. The sequence continues at coordinate 88,743,909 of NC_037673.1, read as the reverse complement.
AGATTTTAGCTTTCTTCTCACCCACTCTTATGTTTGCCACCTCTTTCCCCCGTGTTCTGCCAAAGGCAAAACAATTCATGCATCCTGTTTATCCTCAGAGAGGACTGTCACGTTTTAGAAGTCAGTTACCTTGTTTGTCTTTCCGATTCAGTTTTCTGGTGAGATGTAGATGACTCAGCTTTTTCTCGTTGTTGGAGTAGCAGTAATTTTTCTTGCAGCATTTACATCCTAAGCCTTACTCCAAATTTGGATTGGGATTTCAAAGGTTAAGTAGCGGACCAGCAAATAGGGATGGTAGGGCAATGGAAAGCATCCTGAATGAAGGCATAACATGTGAAAAGGTAGGGAGGCGAAAGCAAAAGTTTCTGTCTATGAGAAATGATTCATCTTTTCTAATTTATCTTGGGAGTCAATGGCAACATGGAATTTAGTTTATAGATATAATCCTACAACCAACTTGACTAGTCCGTATCTATCTGTGGGAGAGAAAACTGTATTTTTATTATTGAGGATTCGTTAGTATGGATAGACCTGATTTTGACTAATTTGGGGGGCTGTCTGAATTATCGTGCAGTAATTAGGTTGATTGCTGGGTATGGCTTATGGAATCAGTCTTGTTGGTCTGAGCATATAAATTATTTTTCAAAACCATTTTCAAAATTAAATTGAGGTTTTGGTAAGACACATAAACTGTTTGAGGCCAAAGTTTCAGTTTGACAGCTATATTCTTAAATTTTCACGTGTTAATTTACTTTTTTATGCATCTAAACCATTTCTTCCTAACCCAACTTAAAACAATAAAACAGCAGCAGTAGCAGCAGCAGCAGCAACAACAATGCCTGAATTCAGTTTTACCTTTTATTCTTTGACTTACTCTTAGGTTGGAAATAGTAGGCTATATATTCCATGTGACATGTGACATATAATTTGCTTCTATATTTAGACTTTTCTATGACTTTCCTGGTTAGTTATTCCGTATTTTACAGGGAACACTAAAATTGGTCCTGAAGACTGGTGGTTCCCAATAAAGAAATCAGGCACAGTGTATGCCTTTTTTTCTTTTTTTTTTTTTGAGATGGAGTCTCACTCTGTCACCCAAGCTGGAATGCAGTGGCACAATCTCTGATCACTGCAACCTCCACCTCCTGGGTTCAAGCAATTATCCTGCCTCAGCCTCCGGAGTATCTGGGATTACAGGAGTGCACCACTATGCCTGGCTAATTTTTGTGTATATACATATATATATACACACACACACATACATATATATATAGGTAGAGATGGGGTTTCACCATGTTGGCCAGACTGTTCTCGAACTCCTGACCTCATGATCCCCCTGCCTTGTCCTCCCAAAGTGCTGGGATTACAGGTGTGAGCCACCGTACCAGGCCATGTATGTCCTTTTTAGGAAAATTTATTAACAAGATGATTCCAAAATGAAACATTTTGTTGTAGTGGATCGAAGATGGCTACAAAATCCTTGACATTTTTCCTGTTCAGAGGTAGGTCTGTGTCCCCTAGGCTTGAGTCTGGGTGATCTCTGTGACTGCTTTGACCAATAGAACATATAGAAGTGCTGCTGTGACAGTTTCTGGGTCTAGGCCTTGAAAGAAAGGTCTACTTCTTGCCTCTTGGAATTTCCTCTTTTGCAACCCTGTTCTACTGTGTAAGAAATGTAATGATCCTGAGATTGCCCTGCTATGAGGAAGCCCAAGCTAGCCATGTGGAGAGGCAGCAAAAGAACTGCCCAGTATGAGACCCGTACTAATTTCTGACCTACAAAATAATAAAAAATAATAAAATGGTAAGTTACAAGATTTAGGGAATAATTTGCTCTGTAACAATAGAGAACTAGAACTTTAATCTTAAAAGCTTATATAAAAATGATGTAAACTTCTTAAAAAATCCTTATTTATAATCATGTAAAGTTAATTTCTGGCAAAATCTAGAACCTTCTAACTTGAGTGACTTGGACAAATTTAACATTCTGTTTGGGTATTTTTAACTATTCAAAAAATGAATTTGTATGCTTATATCAAACATAAATGTTAAATTTCTTTAGAAATGTATTCTTTGCTCTCTTTTAAAAAAATAAGCTAAATGAGTTTGACATATTACAGTATTATGTTGTATTTTTCAGTAAAATGAAATGTAACAATGCCACAAATATGAATCTTTTCATTCTGTGACTTGTTTGAACAAGAATTGTATACTATATAACATGGGATTTAAAAAGGAGAATGTGGATGATAAAGAAATGCTGCCTCTTTTACTGATAGTGCTTTGGGCACAAAAGGAATAATTTGTCCATTTTATATGTTCATTTTATAAAGCTAAAATATCCAGACATATAGAGAGAATAATTATTTCTAGATTTCCCTCTTTGAATGGAAACATCAGTTGATGTCATATGTCCCTATCAGAGGTTATAAATTAAAATTTAGTTTACAATATAAGTGAGACCTTACAAAATATAGAACAGCATTTTCATGTGGAATTAAAGTTTTCCTAGAGTCTTCATTTGAAAAATTATTCTTAAACATATAGGAGCTAATAAAGAACTGTTTTTATAATGAGAATTTTTCTTTTCTTTTTCTGATATCTATGTCAATGGAAAAGAACCCCCCAAATAAATGGTGCTCCTTCCATATCGTGCAAATGTGATTCCAGAGCACATTTCTCTGTCTTAATCACCGAAATTATTTGGTTATCAAAGCCATGCACAGTTCATGATTTGACTTTCATCCCTTTCAGACTTATCCATGATATTGCTCTGGCCTTGAAAACATTAAAATGGCCTTTGTTTGATATTCAACATGTAATTTCAGAAAGACATGTTCATTTTTAAAATTGAGACTGAATATTTAGTGTGATAGAAGAGTCTTAACAAGGCCCGCAAATAGAACCACATTTTCCAAGGGTGGGGGTAGGGGTGAGGATAGGTTGAGTAAACAATAAAATGGCTGAGGGTGTGTGTGTGTGTGTGTGTGTCGAGACAGCATGTGCAATTGTGGAGTGTGTATGTATATACATGTGCATGCATTCAACTTTCTTCCTTATAGTGGCTAAAAGACATTCTTTAAAATAGAGGGTATTTAGAAAAAAAAATGTTTAAAGTTCTTTTTAACATAATTATTCTAAATTTGCTAGTTTGGGAAATATCTTCCAATCAGCTGTTCCTAATAAAGGGGCAAGAGGCCAGATGTTCTGTGACAAATCAGACTTGTTTTGACCATGGGAGTTACAGAACCTGGTTTGGAAGCATCCAGACACTAAGAGATTAGATGTCACCTGCCCTCTGTTAACCTAGCCCTTCTGTATGAAGGTATTTTTCTACGTTAAATTCATATAAGAATAACATTGTTTTATGTTTTCAAAATAGAAATTAAGTGACTTTCTGATCAGTGTGTCCAGGCTTTCATGCTGCTTTCTGACATCATCAGTGAGTGAATAGTTTTTGTGCAATTTCTGCCTGTGGCTTCTCCTACAGAAGGAGTTGTATTTATTTGATTTCTTTTCTTGCTCTGGGTCTTGCGAGGCATGGTGATAGGGCTGGTGTGGAGGTCCTGACAAGTTGGGGGTTCCTCTGGATCAGGGCTTTGGGGACTCCTAAATGTCCTGGCAGGGTGTCCTAAACTAACATGGGTCTTAGGAGAGGAGGTGATTTTCAGAAGGCTCCACCATGCCAGATGACCCAAATTCACTCCATGAGACATAGTGTTCCAAGGGTTGTCACACTGTCCTTGACACTGAATAGACCTTAAATAGTATGAGAGAACACCAAGATTTCTCCTGGCCTCAATGAATAATCAATTTAATGACATTTCAGACTATAAAATTGATAGATATTTCGTACAGGAAGACAACACATACAAACTCAATTTATTAACAAAAACATCTTTTACCCTTGATCTTTTTCAGGACTGCTCTATTAATATTTGTGTTTACTACCATGGCACATGTATACCTATGTAACAAACCTGCACATTCTGCACATGTATCCCAGAACTTAAACTATAATAATAATCATAAAAAAATTTGTACTTACAATTCTGATGTTTGTGTGTGAAATAGTTTGCCATTATGCATTCTTAAGAATGCCTTCCCCAAATCTTCATTTCTATAGAACAAGTGAATATGTTTGTGCCTCTGCCTAAGAAACCCTTTGAAATGACCTGGCTTGATACACCTCTAGCTGAAAAGTTGGTGAACCTCCCTGACTCCTAATCATATTACCCCTGCCCATGCTCCTGCTTCTATTTTTGCCATTTTTCTTGGTGCATTCTCATGACTGGTGCCCCCACATGATAAACTCGGCAACTGTGGTCATGCAATCAGACCACCGCCACCTCTTTAGCCTTATGCTGTCAGGAGTGTGCTCCAGGGACCAGTGACACTGAAGAATTCCACAGGTCATCCTCACTGACCTAGAAAACTGGAGAGGTTCTAGCTTTTGCCCACAGCTTGCGGCAGTGACACAGCTCTGTTTAGCACAGCTAAAGCATTCAGCAGCCCAAGACATGGTTAGAACAGCCACCTCAATGCCATGATGGTGTAGGAAGAGCAAGTCGTGTTCTTAAATGTAACACAAAAACCCCAAGTCACCCCAACTGCCACTTTCCCCTTTTGCCCTTTGATGACAAAGCTGTAATGCTGTGATTCTGTTGTGGGAAATACACAAATTATTTTCCAAAAGGTAGGAGTAAGCAAATAGCAGAGGCATCCCAAAGGACCTCAGCCAGTCAAATGTGGGTTCTCTTACTTCTTGTTTGCAGTTCCCCACTTTGATAAGAAAATCAACTAAGACACACAGACAGAGGTTAATTCCCTCGCCTGGAAGCTAAGCTGTAATCCAGGCTATTGTTTTTTAGTGAGCTCGCACTTGCTGGAGATGTGTTAATGTCTTGATGAAAGGACAGGGAAATTATCACTCACTGATTTGTGTTTTTAAATTTGGAGTTTCTAAAGTAAGACTACTTAACGATACAGGCATGCCCATTTCCAGGACTGGATCTGCAGCTCCTGCATTTGATGTGTAACCTTGAGGGCTTCCTGTGAGGTAATTATCGTGCTGGGATGAGCTAATCTCCCATAGAAGAGTACACCTGCCTCATTCTGCTAACAAATAGGCCCCTGCCTTCTAAAGACTGCCTGAGCTGACTTATTATATCTCCCCCATCAGCAGAAAGACTCATATCATCACTGGGCCAAAGGTGAATTGCCTAGAGACAAAGTTGGAATGAATTTTTTGCAGTCCCATTTCACCAGACATTCAAACCACTTCATTCTGAAGAGCAGAGACCTTTAACTCTGTCACATATTTATATATGCTTATAAGGCCAGGGAAGGGTCTTTCTGCAGATCTGCTCCAGATGAATGCACCAAAATAGTATTCCAGAAGAAACCATGTCTGCCTCACAAACCTTTGTTCCCCAATGTTAATACTCTGAGAGAAGAGAAATACAGTTGCTGGCTTTTTTTTTTTTTAGTTTACTTGCATTTTGGAAGTTGGATGTGTATACATTTGTCAAGTGGTAATGGGCACAGAATTTCAAGTCCAAATATAATATGGAGTTGTGGTAGGAGTGAGGGCTACATGAATGTCCATTTAATCCTAAAAAATGGACTTTTTAGTTGATGCCTGTTTTCCATATAAAATGTGGCTTTGTTTTTTTTAAAATAGTTTTTCTTATTCCCTACAGCAAAAGAGGCTAATATTCATTTAAAACCCAATAACAATTAAAACCCCCAATAACAATTAAAACCTACAATGAACAACTGCTCTAGCTTTGTTTATTGCATGCATAAATAATCATACTTCAATGAACATGTTAGTATCTATGATCTCTTCCCGGATTAAGGTTGCCTCGAGACTGCTTGCTTTGGCTACTGTAAATGTGACATGAATTACGCTCAGGAAAATGTGTCTAACATGCTGGGTTTGAAGTAAATTATTTTCTTCTAATATACCTACACAACTGTCACAAGGAATTACACTGCAGATTTAGTGATGTTAAGTGTCAATTGTAATTTGGTGACAGCCATTTTATTGGCTATGCATACTGCTCTGCTAGGACTGCTTCTCAGTATGGAGGCCACCGTATCATTAAAAACCAGTGATCCTTCACTGATGACATAATTTGACTGGCAGAGAGAGGAGCAGAGAGGGGCTTGCTTCCACCTGCACAGAATCTGCTGTATGTCAGAGATGAATTTGCCTTCAAATTAGAAACAGCACTGCAGATGAGGGGCTGTGATTTTGCTTGAGTTCTTTTAAGGCGTTTTTCTGGAATGGTTACTGAGCAGCTGATAGAAGTCTCCTTTAATATGTCAAACATATATATTATGCAGCCTGTAAACATTTCAAATATTTTTAGTCATAGCTTACAGTGAGTTATCTATAAAACAGCTTCAGCTGAATTGAGCCACATGTGTTTCTGCACACTCATCCATCCATTCTTTTGTCTATAACTTTGTCTTTGGCATAGGTTTCAAGAATAAAATTTATGTGATAAAACGGTAACCAAAGAGAAAAAAAAAAAAAAACCCTAAAACCCAACCCAACACATAAAAACAAACCCTAACAAAAAACAAGCAAGGTTTCATTTCAGCCCAGTGTTTCAGCAGGTAGGATAAATCACTGGAGCTATGTAAAAATTACAGTAAGAACAGAACTATAATCATACATTCTGAAAATTTTATAAACTGACAATTCAAGTTATGTGTTTTATGCTAATATACATTGTGGTAGGTTCTAATAAACTGTGACTCACTCATAAATAGTAGGAAAGCTGACAGCATTCACACGCGAGCACATACATAGACTCACACACACTCCGCACTTATGCAGGAAACGGGAAATAGATTCCGATACTTGCTTAGTGAATTTAAATCAATATAGCTGCATTCCATTTTCAGTATTTAAATTAAAATTTTTTTGCTGCAAGGCACTGTAAGGAACAAAGCAAAGTACCTTAAAAGAAAGTGTATCCCTCGTAATTTTAGCTCATTTCACACCTATTTGACAGCTGCTCTTAGCCAATTGGTTTCATTGAAATGCTGAGAATATTCACCTATTAGAGTCCTGCCCTTCCATGTGGGGACCATTCCTCTTAGATACACTTTATTAGCTTCCAACATGGAAAAACAACTTTTTCTCTCCTCATGTGACTGACATTTACCACTATTTTCCTCTTCTCTTAACACAGCATTATTTATTTATTTATTAAGAAAAGAAACTTTCCAGAACAATAAATAGCATAAATTATTCAGCCAACTTCAGTCCAGCCACATAAATCATACTCAAGCAGACAAGCTACTTGTGACAAATGCTTTGTCTAACAGAAATATACCACTGAAGGTTTAATCAGAGGCTCTAAACATTTCAGACTTCCTCACTTTTATTCTTGGCCAGAAATTCTATTTCTCCATCTACAGAGGCTCTTGAGAATGTTCTTTTTTCTCCCATGAGAATATCGTGACCATTTTCATCCACAGTAGGGAAGAGGGTGTTAATAAAAGTGCACTTTTCTGAAGAAAAATTCAAATAGGGGTTGGCAAATCTTCTAAATTCTTGAAAGCATATTTCAGGGCCAACTGTGGCTATGTTAATAGCTTTTCACATGATAGGCCATCAAGTCCTACTTTTCTTGACTGGTCAGAGGGTTCCCACATTGACCAAAGAAAAAGTAAATAATTTGGAAGCAGAATGAATCCAGTCTAGCTGGCAAAATCGGGAGACAGGGGTTCCTCTTTCGTCTTGTCATGGGCTCTTAAGGCTTCTGAGACTTCAGTTGTTTTATCTGAAGCTTCCTCCTTTACTGCCTTATTAATATAAATGGGATCCATAAAAATGCTTGATTATACCATGGTAGGCTAAAATATGCCCATAAAAATTCTTTTTTTGGTAAGCTTCAAATAATGGTGATTTTTTTTTTTTCCAGTAAGAGGAATGAAATCTTAGTTCCCCTAATACTTTAATTGCCAACTTTTTCCTTTCATAATGTTTAACCAATTCCTGGACGGTCAATGATTCAAAGCATTTATGTTACTGGGGACATGTGCTATTCAAAAATACCTTGAAACTTTATACACACACACACAGAGTAAGTCCACGTGTGATTTTGATAACCATTTACTCTGAGGGAAAGGAGATTGGGTTGTCTACTTTTAAACCATTATGAAAAATTGGGAGAAAGTGGGGATAAGCTGGCAGTGGCAATGGCAGTGGCAGAGCATTCAGGGATTGTGGTCCGGGGGTACAAAGGCAGGGAACTTGTCACAAAAAAATGTGTCTACACCTATGATACCCCCACCGTTGGTGTGGGAAGGCAGTCTCAGCAGGCCAGCACCCCCAGCATGTGTGAAGGCACCCTCAGGGACCCCAGAAGGAAAGGCACCACCTGGACCTCCCTGGGGGCCTGTTTCTGCAGTGGTTTCTGGATTCAGCCTTGCTTGCCTTACAAGCTCTGAGTGAATTGTGGCCCAAGCAGCTGTGGCCATGGCCCACGTGACCAAGTATTTGTTTCTGATGCACATGTGGCATTTTGCCATAAAAAGGTACAGCACATGGATCTCCAGAGGAACATGCATCAAGTTTATTTTCTGACTAGTAAATGAATAAATTTTTCTGACTCAATTGGGAATGAAAGGAAAATAACCTGCCTTTGGAGCTATCCCAAGATCTGATTCCTTTGGAGCGGTTCATGTAATTTAACAGCAACAACCCAGTCATCAGAGAACTGCAGCATAGTATATAGCCAACTATAAGCCTTGCAGATGAGGGAACTCTGGATCCACAGGGACTAAGAAGAAGTAGGTAGCTTTGAGCAGTACTCGGTGAGAGAATTTAGCTCAGGGAAATGTCAGTAAAATTCCCAGCATCCTATTTTAGATAGACACATTTAAATCCCCAGGTTTTTAGAAGATAATAGTAGAATGGACTCTTAGAAATACTTTGGTTGTGAATATTGTCTGTCCAGAGTTTGTGTCAATTTGGATATATTTGTCATCTATTTTATCAGGGTTAGTATGAAAGAAATTGGGGAAAATCCATAGTAGCGTAGTGAAGATGCTAAAGAAGTCAAGTGCAAGAATTGGGATCTTATCCCAATAAGATTTCAGAATTTTTTAAATAAAAGGAAAAAAGTCAGTTCAATGCAGAATTTTACGAAGTTTTCAGTGAACAGCTGCTCATTCTGAACTTCATTTCTCTTAACCAAGACATCGCTGTCCATAAGTAGGGTGAACCTATGTCCCAGTTTACCCAGGACAGTCCAGTTTATGTCTAATGAGCAGGCTTAATTATTAAGAATACCCCCTTTTATTCTCAAAATTGTCCTGGTTTGGGAGATAAATTAGTCACCCTAACCATAAACAAAGCTCTCTCTGAAGTTAATAGATTTATATAAATGATGAAAGCTGGAAAAATTTGATTTGTTTTTCAAATTTGTTCTTTTAAGTCATAGATTGAGCAGGCAGGGTATGTGGAGACCAGAGCAAACCATGCCTGGGTGAGAACACGCCTAGGCCCTGTGTCTTTCTACCAATTGCTCTCATTCTGTTTTGTATTTTTTCCTCAGAACTTCTTTGAGGATATTTTGAAATGTTTTCAGATAAACTATTTACGACTTCCAACAAATTTCAGATTTTCTTTATAAGTTGTAATATTTAGAAAAAAAACCCTGAAGAACTGGTTTTTATGACTTGCTTAAATGTTTGTAGAGAGTTGGAAATGGAATCAAACTTAATTTCACTTCATTGTGAGAATTATCTTGGGTCGTATATTAGACTAGATTCTAGTCTTCTGAGGGCAATCAACAATGAATTATAAGTAGGGTATGACCAACAGATTCATTTTTTATATGGCATAGGAGAAGTTCTGGTTCTGCCAAAGTTAAAAAAACTGTCAATGAGTTAACTTAAGAAACAACATGATTAAAAATATTTGTAAACAGGGACACTACTTATTTTAAAATACTTGAGCAAGATTTTTCATAAAATTGGAAATTTCAGTTAATCATACTACTTATGTTAATTCCCTAGATGTTAAAAATTACACTTCATTGCTTGACAGACTTTTATGATTAAATACATGTTGGTTAATGTAAGGTTGCTGTAAATAATGATTTTTTTGTGTTTCCCCCCCCCCCAAAGCGTGCATTAAATTAATTACTTTAAAATGCATACATGAAGTGATTCATTCAAGGTCTTTGGGAAAACAGGAAATGTGGAGTACTGGTATGTTTTGTTAGGAATATTATTTTCTAGTTTGGTTCACTTATTTTCTGTGTAACAAAATTCTAAATTGTTAATTGAGGAAACACCTGCTTTACCTGATTTTCTTAAGTGTACTGGATGGATACTGAATGCCTTGAAGCAAAAGTCTTATTAAACCAAGGATCCCATGATATGGGCTACAATGGATGGATTATTGCATCCAAGAGAATATTATACTAAAACTTCACTGCATCATGGTCCTCAGGGACTTTGCTATAGAATTACTTGTAAATTGAACCATTTTATAAAAACATCCTTTTGATGCTTCAGAATTTCACAGAATTGGATCAGAAGAGATACTTTGTTATAGATAAGAAATTGATTGGAAGAGAAAAGAAATATTAGAAACAAATGGCCATTTCTTGATGTGAAAAAAGAAAAGGAAATGACAGGCCACATAGAGCCCATTTTATTTAACCTCTCTATAAACTGCCTGGAGAAACTCAAATGATAGAAATGTCCAAACTGTGTGCTGTCATTTTCTTGGCCCAATCACCATGTTATACTCCTCTGGCATAGCCATAGGTGTGTGGGCAGCATGGGACCTGAGCTATCCCAATAAGAGGACTTTGAATACTGGACTAGAAACACTTTCTCTGAAAAAGTTTGAACTTCATTTATAGCTGAAGCCATCCGACTTCCCCCACGGGAAGCCAGCTTTAGAGTAGTCTATCGGACACTTTTAGGGTAATGTTACTGATAAAATTGCTGTGAGGATTTAATATGGAGATGCTACACTGTGAAATTTTCAAGCTTTATGATGACTTGAAAATATGGGCTTTTGGTCAATAAAAAGTCAAGCTCATGAGAACAGGTTGAAGGAAGATTTTACAACCTAAGCAAGTAGCTCTTATGAGCAACGACTCAATACATCTTTGTTTTCTTTCTCCATTGCTGATCAGTTTCCATTCTCTGATTTGTCTCCACCCTTTCAGTTTGATACATGGATTGGTTTCCCTCTAGGTTCCATGGCCCAGCGCTTGGGAATTCCCTATCTATCTACCAAGGGGCATGAGAAAACCCCATTATCAACCTTCACATGTTACTGTGGCTGATGAGTGAACAGTACCCGGCTATCTCATGTTATTAGAGCAGTTTTACCTAATCACAAAGTAGCTGGACATTCCAATCATTCCTTAGTTAAGTACAAATTTCCTTTGAGGAAAACCAGGTTCAGAGGCACAAGCTGTGGGAGCTTGTATATTCCAGAAATGACCACAACAAGATTTTCCCTTCAGCACGTTTTCCAGAACTCTGCCTGTATTAGTTCGCTTTAACGCTGCTAATAAAGACATACTCGAGTCTGGGCAATTTACGAAAGAAAGAGGTTTAATGAATTTACAGTTCCACATGACTGGGGAAGCCTCACAATTATGGCGAAAGGCAAGGAGCAGCAAGTCACACCTTACGTGGATGGTGTGGGCAAAGAGAGTGAGAGCTTGTACAGGGGAACTCCTTTTTATAAAACCATCAGATCTTGTGAGACATATTCACTGTCACGAGAACAGCACGGGAAAGACTTGCCCCCATGATTCAATTACCTCCCACTGGGACCCTCCCACAACATGTGAAAATTCAAGATTACGTTTGGGTGGGGACACAGCCAAACCATGTCACTGCTACTCCCCCAGCAAAAGGCAGAGTCTAGGTCTCTTCCGCTTGAAGCTGGATGGGCTTTTGTGACTGTTTCAAAAGGAATAGAGTATGACAAAAATGATGCTATGTGATTTCCAAAGCTAAGTCAAAAGGAGGGGAGACAGCTTCTGCCTGACTTCCTCCCTATGGATGCTCTCCATAAGAACCCAGTCAGTATGCCACAAGGAGGCCCAGGCTATGTGGGGAAGAACCTGGGCTCCCACCAGCCAACAACTGGCACCAACTTCTCGCCCTGAGGGTAAGCTCTCTGTCTTGCATGTGGATCATCCTGCCCTCCATTGGGCTGCCCCTCCTAATGCTGTGTGGAGCAGAAATGAGCTTTCCCTGATGAGCCCTGTCCAAATTGCAGATTTGAGAGCAAAAATAAATGATTGTTATTGTTTAAATCATTGTTTTTCGTGGTTTGTTATGCAATTGATATTAATCCCCACCAGTGTATGAGGTCGTGCTGCCATCATGCCCACTTTCTAGAGAGGAAACAAAAGCATCTCAACAGGTGAGTAACTTGTCAAGGCCACCCCAGTGATACATGCTAGAGGCAGCTTCCAGAGCTGCCCCCACAGCGCAGCTTTTCACAGAGGGTAGAGCACTAGTGTATCAGTTATGACTCACAGTATGGTGGTGAATAGGGTGAACCACTGGAATTTGAGCATATAAATAGTGCAGAGCACTGCTCTTGATCCTGAGGGAATCAATATGGAACAAAACAAACAGAAGTCCCTGCCCACGTGGAGCTTCCTTTCCAGTGTTTTGGCGACAGTAATAAAGAGCCCTTAGCATATGCTATGGTTTGAATATTTGTCCTTTCCAAAACTCATGTTGAAATATAATTGGCATTGTAACAATATTAAGAGGTAGGACCCTTAAGAGATGATTAGGCCATGAGGGCTTTACCCTCATAGATAGAATTAATGCCATTACAAAGGGCGAGTTTGGCCCCCGCTTGTTCCCTCCTTGTCCTTCCACCTTCTGTTATGTGATTATATGGTGAGAAGGGCCTTGCAAAATGTTGGTGCCCTGATCCTGGACTTCCAAGTCTCCAGAGCTGTGAGAAGTAAATCTCTGTTTTTTATAAATTACCAAGTCCCATGTATTTGGTTATAGCAGCACAAAACGGACTAAGACAGCATATAAGGCATGTAGCACAGCGCCTGGCTCATAAATGAGACATGAAAATTGGTTATTGGTATAATTGTTGAACATTAAGAGAGTGTGGTTATTATTTGTGATCCTCATGTTATGAACAGTGCCACTTGTCCATTTTAGCAGTCAAATAGCTTGGATGGGTAACAACATTTGATTTGTGTGAGCAGAACGTGAATTTGAAACTGACTGAGATCATTCTAGCAAGTCATATAGTACTGGTATTTAATATTCAAATGTTATATGATGGCCTCTAGGACCTTGTGGACCTATAAAAAGGGGATTATAAAAATAATTTTATAGATATTAAAAAAGAAACTTCAATAGAAAAATAAAGTAAAATCTAGACTATCTGTTGTGTAATGGTGGGCAGGGACTGTGTTGATGATTGAAGTCAACAGATAGTTCTCAGCTTCCCGGTCTGTCAAATCTTTTCCCAGAGCTGATAAGCAGCAAAATTGGCTGGTTTAAATTTCACTTCCTTTTATTGCTCCCTTGGAGATGCTAATGAATAATAGACAAGGAGAGGCAGAGAACTCAGGTAATTAGTCTGTTGTGGATATTTAGACTTGGAAGAGACCTTTGCGACTCCTCTGATCTAGTTGCCTCATTGCAGAGTTTAGGAAACTGAGGCTTAGAAGGGCTAAGTATCCTCATGACACGTGACTGGTGAGTATTGGAGCGGAAACAAACTCTTGAGGCTTTGACTTCTGGTCCTGCACTTTATAGCTTCTCCTGATATTCACTCAAGCTTCCCCTCTCTTCTCCTCTCCTCTCCTCTCCTCTCCATGTTTTCAATTCTTAATCATCTGGGGCCTATGCACAAGTAACTAAGTGAAATTAAGATTTCTTTTTTAATATAGTGGTCAGTGAACAAAGGACCAGAAAGGAGCCAGGATTTTCCTTTAGCCAGAGACTAGGAAAACCAGTCTCTGTGCACGTGCTTAGGCAACTGACTCTCCCTGGAGTGCCCAGTGCCCACTTTATTCTCACCCACCTCCTTCCCCACATAAGGAAAGACTGTTCATTCTCATAGTCTGACTGTGATGCCATGAAGTCTTCTCTGACCACCTAGCTGAGCTATTGAGATGATTTCTTTCTCCTTCTATCTTGTATTACAGCCCCACATAGTTGCTTCTATTCTAAATTGTAAGCTCCTTTAGAGTAGACAGGCATTACAGCAGATGGGATAATGTAGTAGCAGCCATGACTACACCAATCTGTACGTGATATGATATGTATTGCATGTTCTTCCTAGTTTGGTAAGAAGTTTTCAACATGTCCCTCTCAGCACTTTGCAGTTAGCCAGCTGTATGGTATTGTCATATTTTCAGAGTGCTAGTAGCAAGAGTAATGAGGTAATGGGGGAAAGTACTTTTTTATCACACAATTACTAATATGCAGTTAGCATATTAAATGATTGAATTTATTCACTTTGTAAACACTTATATCACTTACTAAGTAAAAGAAAGCATGTTAGGCTCTGTTTTAAATAAAAAGTAGAATAAAATTATAGAGTCTTTTCTACTAGTGAATAATAATATGTTCAAACCTTATTTTCTATAATGCTTTTTCTATCCCTTCCAGGAAGGAGATGGAAGTCGAAATAGGAGTTGGAGAGGTAGGTTGTTGTAATTTTATTTCCCTTTACAGCCGCTCATTGGAAACAAATGTAGAGAAGCAGCTGTGCTTGTGCTTGTGTAACTTGTAACATATGCAGCCAGGATTAAGAGCTGAGCAGCCAATGCTTTAGGGTTATCCTTTCTTTTTCTTGCCATTTTAGGCATCAGAACCTTGATTTCCATCGTCATTTGTGTCCACCTAGCTCAAATATCTAACTGAAACAATATTTGAAAGGGCTATAAAATTATACAATTATAAAGAGAGTTAAAACCTTAATTGAAAAAAATAGACCCTACACAAGAATGTGTGTGTGTGTGTGTATGTGCATGTATTCTGAATATTTGAGATTAACTTAATTTTTCTCCACTAGGAACTAGTAAACTAGTAAAATGTAGTTTAGAGAATTTTTTTTTCTTTTCTTAGATTCTCTAAATTTATCTTGTTTTTTGCCCAGTTGTATTAATTAGGTTACTCCAAGAGTCAAATACACAAACATTTCAATAAAATGTGGTAACTTCTACAGTTGAGATGTATATAAAGATCACAGGGAAGGAATCCTGAATTTGGCCTGTGGGAACCAGAGCAATTTTTTCACAGAGTAAACTTTCAGTGGAGCGTTGAGAATGAGAAGGTGTTTTCTATATGTGCAAGTGGGAGTGGGGAATCTTAAATTGAGTGAATGGCATTGATTCAATTACTTACCCACTGAACAGTCATTTATTGACCATCTTCTACATGCCAGAAACCTCTACATGTGGTGGATGCTGTGGATACAAAAACGAAGATATAGTCCCAGATGTCAAGAACTTGCTTGGGGAGAAAGACACAAATAGATGATTATAAAATAAGATTGTGGGCCGGGTGCGGTGGCTCCCGCCTGTAATCCTAGCACTTTGGGAGGCCGAGGTGGGTGGATCACGAGGTCAGGAGTTCGAGACCAGCCTGACCAACATGGTGAAACCTTGTCTCTACTAAAAATACAAAAATTAGCCGAGTGTGGTGGCGCCTGCCTGTAATCCTAGCTACTCAGGAGGCTGAGGCAGGAGAATTGCTTGAACCCAGGAGGCAGAGCTTGCAGTGAGCCAAGATCATGCCACTGCACTCCAACCTGGGTGACAGAGTGAGATTTCATTTTAAAAAAAGAGTGTGCATGGATGCTGGGTCAGTGGCTCATGCCTGTAATTCCAAAGCTTTGGGAGGCTGAGAAAGGGAGATTGCTTGAGACCAGTGTTCAAGACCAGCTTAGGTGACATAATAAGATCCCAGGTCTACAGAAAAAGTTAAAAATTAGCTGGGCATGGTGGCATGTACCTGTAGTCCCAGATACTCAGGAGGCTGATTGCTTGAGCCCAGGAAGTCCAGTCTGCAGTGAGCTATGATTGCACCATTACACTCCTGCCTTGGTGACAGAGCAAGACCTTGTCTCAAAACCAAAACTCAAAAAACAAACAAACAAAAAATGTATGCTCAGAGAATCAGAGGTATAAAGGAAAAATAAAAAATGGAGTGAAGGTAGGTGAAAGCCAGCTTGGTTTGGTATGAATATACCAATTTATGAGGAAATTTGAATGCACTTAAGAGATGGCGGATTCTATAGTGTCTTTGATGGGAAACTATTGAGAAATTTATGCAGTTAGATTTGCTCTCATTTAATATAACAATATCACTTTCAACAGTGTGAAGGGGACAGACACAAGATATGAGACAACTGCAGTAATTCAGGCAAGAAGTAATGTACACCATGACTGGCAGAAGCAGTGAAGATGGAGAGAATAAATAAAATCTTTTATTCACTGATTTGATATAAGGTTAAAGGAGAAAAGGCCGGGCGCGGTGGCTCAAGCCTGTAATCCCAGCACTTTGGGAGGCCGAGACGGGCGGATCACGAGGTCAGGCGATCGAGACCATCCTGGCTAACACGATGAAACCCCGTCTCTACTAAAAGATACAAAAAAACTAGCCGGGCGTGGTGGCGGGCGCCTGTAGTCCCAGCTACTCCGGAGGCTGAGGCAGGAGAATGGCGTGAACCCGGGAGGCGGAGCTTGCAGTGAGCCGAGATCGGGCCACTGCAATCCAGCCTGGGCGACAGAGCGAGACTCCGTCTCAAAAAAAAAAAAAAAAAGGAGAAAAATACTTACAGAGTAAATATAAATAAATGCCAGGGTTCAGATTTTGCAATGGATGAGAGACAGAACATGTAGACCAAATACAGTCTTGAAAGGAAGATGATGTATCAATATCCTTTGGCATTTTCAGATGAATATAATCGGAGAAATTAGAGTTAAGAGTCTGAAGATCAGAATAGTGCTATGATTAATTTAGGTTGGGGAGGTAGAAGAGAGCTGGTGGTAGATGATAACACTGCTTGATAAGTGTATGTAGGATGAGAAGAAAAGAGAGACAAGGATAGAATTTGGAGAAGCTTCAGAACATAAAAGGAGGGTAGGAGATGATGAGCTAAAAAGGATGCTGGAGAGCAATAGCCATAGAGAGGAAGAGAAAAAAGAGAGTTTCATGTTAGAAACCGTGAGAGGACAGTGTTTCAGTGAAGGATTTAGCAATAATATTAGACTCCAGAGGGATCATGGAAGGTAAAAGCTAAAACTATTGGATATTCTTCCCCCCCCCCCCCCCCCCCCCCCCCCCGCCCCGCCCCGCATCAGCAAGTGTTCAGGCTTTATTTACAATGCTAACACTGCAGGGGATGAATAGCCTCCATCTGGGCCTCTCTGGTCAAAACCACCTTTTTGAGTCAGAGGCCCAGGCCCAGGCCTCCCGGGTCATGGTACTCTGCCCTGAAGCCAGAGAAACTGATGGACTGGGGCGCCAGGCTGGGCAGGTTCATGAGGCAGTTAAGTCAGGTACAGTCACCAACAACCAAAGCTGGGGGTGCTGCCACAAAAGTAGACATCTGGGCATGCTGGGAAGAAGAACGGGTCAGTTTTGCAGAAGGGGTAACAACCTAGGGTGTCAGGGGTTGTGGGCTGATGTGACGGACCCGCAGGATCCACTCCAGGATCTCCAAGTGATCCTCCATGCTGCTGTATCTGAAAATGTCACACGTTCTTTCCCGATGTCCCCAGGAATCTGACTCCATCAATGGTGGCCTGGTAGGGTTTGATGACTAGCTGGAGCATGGAGTAGGCAGTGGCCAGCGGGAACATGCAGGGGTGGAGGGGCTGCTGGGGGAGTGTGTAGTTGGTGGGATCAAACTCGCCAGGCATCACGTCCACCGGCACTGAGGGGCTCAGCTGCAGGAGAATCTCATCCAGCATCTTCGTGACCTCCACGCTGGCTGCCTGGGTTTTCTTGGTGAGGTACTTGGCCTTGTTGATAGAATCTCTGCTCTAGGTGGTGTGGCCGAGGGGGCTGCTGGCAAGGATGACCCAGGAGACGTGGGCAGCGCTGTACTGCTCCCCTTCGTCCCCAAGCTGCCCCGTCACCACGTCCACCGACAACTGGGTGCCCAGCGATCTCTAGCCCCCACCTCCACCCAGGCCCAGGCCAGACACCAGCAGCAGGAACCTATCTGTGTCAAGCGGGGGTGCGGGCTTCTGGGGAGCGAGGTCAGCAAAGCAGTGGTCTTCCATCAGAAACTTACCGTCGTCTCTCACGGAGCCAAACACGGCCCTGGTTACAGGACTGGCCCTGTAACCAACTTTGACACGTCAATAGTGCCTTTTAGTTAGATACGCTGCAGTTCATCTTCCAAGACCAGCTCGTGGATGTATCTGGGTGGATGTATTTGCTGCGAGGAGGCTGGGGGAGCAGGTTGTGCTCCTAGCTGATCTCCCGCAGGATGGAGGGCTACAGCTGCATGGACATGAACAGAGTGCCCGCCAGACAGCACTTCTCCCGGGGCTGCAGCTGGCACAGCTTCTTCGCTCCCACTCCACTGCCCCAGTGCTGCTGGGCCCGGTTCTCCTGGAAGGGTCTCATTTGGATGAGGCGGGTGGCATAAATATGGGAGTACTGCCGGCTAAAGCCGTGCTCTCCGCGGGACGCGCCCCATCCCCAACTATTGGATATTCTAAATGGATCATTGATGGATATGATATAAGTTCCTTTCCGTAGAATTCTGTGCACTTCTGTTTATTCCTTGACCCATTGTGACTTTCTGTGTGTTATAGTGGGTCAAGGAATAAACAGATGTGCAAAGTTGAGATTTTGAAAGTGAATTTTCTTTCAAGTTATAGAAACTTGTAGGCAAACAGAAGAGCATATTTAGGGTAGTGCCTATGGGGTGTTTGCATGATTAAAGAAGACTCTTAAAAGATAGGGTGATGATGTTCATAGGTTTGCATAGTGAGGGAGAAGGAACCGTGGAGAAGGGAGGCTGAAGGATGAATAAAGGAGTGGGGATAATTGAGTGAACAATAGCTCAGAGAGGCAGAGGGATAGAAAATGAAGTTGCTGATTCGGTTTTGCTTGTCCCATGCTTTTCTTGTCCCGTAACACACTGAACTGGGCAGAACGCTTCTTTGTAAAACCTGAATATTAACTTGGTTTCTGTATTTATCTCCGCGGTGTTGAATTGAAAGAAACACAGTCTAGCCACCAAAAAAGTAAGTACATTTTTTTATTGGTGTCCCTCTAAAAATGCCCAGGGCAGGGATAGTACCGTCCTAGCTTTGAGCAAAACTTTAAAAATTTCTCTTTTGACGTCTCTTTCCTTTGACAATTTTTTTTTTTCACTTATTACAGCTGCATTTACTACAATTTTCCATAGTGTATTATTGGACAATGAAACAGACTACCCTTCCTTTTTCAACCTTTCTTTCTCTTCCCAAAGTCACACGCTTTTGAATCTGGCATAAAAATCTCTCCTGCTCCCTCTCTACTTTCCAAAAGAAGTTCGCCCTATTAGTGTGAGGACTTGATGATGGATGGAAGAGAGCAGACAGGCACATGGAAATAAGAGGAATTAAAGCCAAATAACCGACCCACTAGTTGTCAAACTTGAACATTCATCAAAAACACCTGGACAGCTTGTTAAAGCCCCCGTTACTGAACTGTACCTCCAGAGTTTCTGATTCACTAGGGTCTGGGGCGGAGTCTAAGAATTTGCATTTCTTTAGGTTTCCATGTGTTGCTGATGCTTTTGTGGGACACACTTTGAAAAACCACTCAACTAGCTCGCTTAATAGGCAGCAAATCAGAGCAGACTCGGGAGCAATGGAATAAGATTACTAACATGAAGTATCAGGCACAGTCTTTATTACAAACAAAAGGGCAATTCTGCTTATTAGAAGACCTGAAACAAGATCTGCTTGATGCTGAGCTCCTGACTGGCCCAAGGTCATTTACTCCTTGCAGGGCTTCACTGGGTCCACAGTTTGATAAAGAGGTACATATAGGAGTGGCAACTGGCTGAGCCAGGTGTTAGGACTGGAGGGATTCAAAGATGGACAAGGAGGCAGACTTTTACAAATTAGTTTTACAAAGGACAAGCAACTGAGGCAAGTGAGGTAAAAATTAGTATTTCAATATTTTCCCCAGAGAGTCTCAAGAAGTTCTGTGACCCATTCAAATGAGTTTTGCAGCCAGACATAATTTTCTGACCCTTTAAATGAATGCTTTTTTTCCACCTACAATGTATCTATTTACAAGCAATTACATAGCTTATGAGTCTAATGTCTATGATAGCTTTACCAATTTTGAGAAGTAATAAATTCCCAAATGCATGTCTTAATCTATGTAATTATGCATAACTTTAGTGAAATTGAAGCCATACATTTCTAGTTCAAGTTAAACAATCAAATTTCCATATTGTTGAATAGCTAAACAGATTTTATGCTTATGATATCCCTTAAGAACTTGTTAATGTACCTTTTACAATGTTGTGCTCCACAGAAAACATTGACTTATGTCCAGGTAAACAGATGCCAGAGCAGGGAAGAATATTATGGGAATGAGTCTTTATTTTCATAAATTCTCATATAATTTTAACAGGTGAAAAAACATGTCTCATTTCCCTTAAGATTTACCTTTTCTAAGTAAGTAGTATTTAGAATTTCATGTTGCTGTATCTATGGCTATGCAGTTGAGCAAGTTAGATTGTAAGGAAATAACCATATTGGAGAGAAGAGAAAAACAACAGACACATAATCACCTAAACTTTGGACAAACCTCTGAAATGGAAGCCAATCTAGCAATGAAATCACAATGAAATTATAAATTTATGGAGGAAAAGCTGGGAGGTTAATTTTACCCTTTAAAACCTCAATGAAGCACAAAATTCAGGGGAAAAACTAATAATTATGATGAAGAATTGTAAGATTTGGAACATCAACTCAGCAAATGAAGACATTACCACATGGCAGACATTAGCCAATAAAAGTCATCCAATCACTCTAAAATGAGCTCGTAACACAAAATGTGAGCACTGTGGATTTCCAGAGAGATGGTGCATTTATTAAAAAAATCCATTTATTACTTTCTACAACTGAACTCATCCAATGCACATTTACTGAGCATAGACAATGCATGAAGAGCACAGACAATGGGCTTGCACTTTGTGTGAAGTGCTTAGGAGGATTAAAGAATAAGTTAGATACAGGTCCTGACCTTAAGGAGCTTACAGTTTTTTTTTGAATGTGTGACTGAAGGGAAAAGAGATGAATAAATAACCATAAGATAAGGTGAGGCACCAAAGATAAAAAGCAACTCTTTTGACAAGGCAGAAAAAAATGAGTATGAGAAACTGGGGAGGAGGCGAAATTTAAGATGACCTTCAAGAAGGAGAAGCAACTGAACTGAGCTTTATGGCATGCATAATAGTCTTTGTTTTTTTATTTTTAAATTTTCTTAAAGTATATACTATATCATTACACTGAAAATGCCACAAAATACACCTACAAGTGGCAATTTAATGTAAAACCAACACACTTTAACATGTGAATCAAAGCACAGTACATAGGAGTATAAAAAGATTGGTGGATATGGGTGATATACCAGACAGAAAGTTAGTTTGTGCACCAGCAACAAACCTCTCATGTATCTCAGTGGCTTAACATAACTACAGTTTATTTATTATTTACACAAAATTGGCTGCAAGTCTGCTCACTCTTTAGCAACTGTTTGCCATGCAGTGTCTCAGGGACCTTCTCTCTGGTATTATCACAGAGCCTCCTCTCTGATCGCTGTATCAGGAAAGAGAGTGCTAGTGGATTCATCTTGACAATTAAATACTCTGGCCTGAAAGTGATATATGTGGCAATGAGTCACAGGCCATTGGCCAAAATTAGTCACATAGCCGTGAGTGCCTTCAAGTGTTCAGAAAAGTGTAGTTCTCTTGCATCTTCAGATGGGGTTGGATGTAGGTGGGATGTGGCAGAAGATGAGGTTGGAATGTCAGGGTTAAATCAGATTCTGAAAGACCTGATGTGGTTTGATAAGAAATTTCACCTTGGTTTTATATGTAGTGGAAAAACAAAGGTTTTGAATAGGGAAGATATAATAGGCACTGTGCAGAAAATGACTTTGGTAAAAAGCACAGAGGGTTGTTTGGAGGTAGGCAGAACCTTTAGAAGACTCATGGAGAAGCTGGAGCAAGTAATTGGGTTCCAACCAATGCAGTATTAAATAATAGCATGAGTGGAAAGGATGAAATGGATTCAAGAAATGTTCACAGGTCGGTTTAATTGGAATTACTTGATATAATGACTGAAGGAGAAGGAAGAGTTAAATATAATTCACCTTTCTATCTTGGTTTACTGAGTGGGTGGTGATGCTGTTAACTGATGAGATAACCATTTACCCAGAAGCAGCAGAAGACTTGGGGTAAACTTGATTGTGATCCTTGCAAGAAAATCACTTGGAGATATTGACCAAGCAGTCACAAATACATTTTTGAATCAAAGAAGAGAGGCTAGAGCTAGACATGGAAATATGGAAATACAGTAGCACCCCCTTATCCTTGGGGGATATGTTTCAAGACCTCTGGTGGATGCCTGAAACCAGAGACAGTAGTGAACTCTATACATACTATGTTTTCTTCCCTATACATACATGTCCGTGATAAAGTTTAATTTATAAATTGGGCACAATAAGAGATTAACAATAATAATGAATAATGAAATAGAACAATTATAACAGCATACTGTAATAAAAGTTATGTGAATGTTCGCTTTCTCTCTCTTTCTCAAAATATCTTAATATTTCCAGGCCATGGTTGGCCATGGGTAACTGAAACCCTAGAAAGCAAAACTGCATATAAGGAGGAGCTACTGTACTTGGCCTCAAGATGACAATGGAGGCTGTGGGGTTTCCCAGGGAGAAGAGGCTGAGGATGAAACTCTGGGAAACCTTCACTGTGTGAAAAGGTGGATGCAAAGCCCAGGTCTGCTCATTTCTAGAACAGAAGCTTTGTATTAGCCTAGGGCTGCTGTAATGGAGTACCACAAATGAGGTGGCTTAAACTACAGACACTGTGTCACAGTTCTGGAGGATAGAAGCCTGAGATCAAGGTGTTAGCAGAGTTGGTTCCTCCTGAGGGCTGTAAGGGAGAATCTGTTCCATGTCTCTCTCCTGGCTTCTGGTGATTTGCTGGTGATCTTTGGTGTTCTTTGGCTTTAGCTAAGTCACTCTGATCTCCGACTTAATCTCCTTGTGGTGCCCTCCCTGGATGCATGTCTGTGTCTGTGTTCACATTTCCCCTATTTATAAGGACACTAGTCAGATTGGATTAAGGCCCACTCTAATGACCTCAGTTATCCTGATCATCTGCAGACTCTATTATCAAACAAGGTCACATTCACAGGTACTGGGGTTAGGACTTCAACATATGAATTTTGGGGTAACAAATTCTATCCATAAAAGGCTTCTTCTACTCCTCCTTCTAACATGATTTGGAGTAGGGAGAAAGAAGCCAGACTGCAATAGGCCAATAATTAATAAGAGATTTTTAAAAAGCCAAGGCTGGGAATGTAAACTATTTATTTGGAACTACATCCATTACAAGTCAAATGATGAGGGCAAGGGCTCTGTGGCTTATACAATTTCCAGAACAAACTACTTTACAGTTTGCCAAAGAATCATTCAAAGTCTATGGTATATTAAGAGTGCTTGCTTGCTGCAAGATTCTTTCTTCAAACTAAAACACATGGGCTTGCTTGTTTGGCAAAGAATGCATATATCCCTAGAAGATGAGCTAGTAATCATTTGCTTTGCATTTAGTGTAATGTGCTCTTTTCTGATGAAACTTGGAAGTTTGAGTTTGAAAAATGATGTGTCTAAGAGAGTATGGACTAAGCAATTTTAGATATGGCAGAGCAATAAAAAACATTCTTGCCATAGATTCATTGGAGGTGCAAGGACACAGATTAACCTTGGGAGGTATATTATAGCATTTATTTTTTCAAAAGAAAGGAAAGACTTGGTATTTAAATTCTTGCTTTCATTTGAGGAAGGAAAAATATAAATCTTGGGATATCTGAAAAATATTAAAATGTTCACGGAATTAACCGTCAGTGATAATATCAACTGTCACATTTCTACTCCATCTCATATTGGGAAAAACTGATGTAACCAAATGGTGATATATCAGGCTTTTTCCCTAGGCATTATGGTGTGTTAATTTTCTACCAAAAATTTTGGGTATTAATATGGATATTCAATTTTGTTTTGGGTCTTAGATGAGGTGGTTTTGTGATTTGCAGTTGGATTTAACATAAAAACAAAGGAATTGAAGTATTTTTGTAACAGAATTTTAATAGTATCTGTCTTTCAATGACATTTCTTTATCCTCTTTTTTTTTTGTTTTAAAAATGATACATGTTGAGAGAGAAGCTAATTGAATACATTTTTCCTAAACATTATACATTAAAATCAGTGATGCTTCTACAGCAATCATGTTCTGAAAGAGCACTTTCATATCTTATGGGTTTTTGTTCTTTTACACAGTTCATATGAGTGGAATATACTGTTCTTGGGAAAAAATAATGATAATGTAGACAGATATTGAACTTATCTCTACTCTGATGGAAGTTCAGTGTATGTTGCTGATTATGTATGATACGTTTTCCATAAATAGGCACAGAGTGACCCCAGTGGAAACTGAGCTTGCAGGGTAATTGTGCTCAATATTGTTTCCCTATCATGCATGCCTATCATTCTATTCTCCAGTTGGTCTTGGAGACTTCACTGTTGCTTCTGAACCTGGTACTAGGAACCGAGCCCGTTCTTTATGGTTTGCCTTGTTTCGACAAGTGTAACAGCATCTCTCCTTATTTCACCCACATTTCTACATTATTCTGATGGCAAAGGATTAAAACTTCTTTTATGAGAAAACACTAAAAATGTTAACTCAGAAGAAGGTCTGTGAAAAGAACACTGAACTCGGGATCAGAAAACTTGAATCATTTAGGTGCTATTTAGCCTTGTTAGTCTACTTATGCGCTGCATTCTTGGACAAGATATTTGACTCCTTAGTAATTCATTAATTCAGTAAGCCGTTAACTCATTCATCTATTCATCTACTCCTTTTCACCAAGCATTTATTGAATGTTCCCTGTGTTTTAAGCACTGTGTTAAACACAGGATGGTAAGATAAAAATCAGACATTCCTTTAAAGGCATTCACAGATAAATTAGGAAGAGTTAAAAAATTATGATAGGAATGATATGTTACAGTAGAGATAATCATTAGTAGAATAATGTGATTTCTATTGCTCTTTTTACTTTTATAAGTTTACGGTTCTAATTCTATAAAAGTTCTAAAAGTTATTCACATACCTTTTGACTTTGGGAAAAAACAAACCCAGAGATACAAAGATAAAAAAGTAAACCTGTTCCTGTACTTAACGGGCCACTGGTTTAGAAGAAAAATGGATGGGTAACTGAATGCGTGTGTGTGTGCGTGTGTGTGTGTATACCTTATTTGTGTCTTTGGAGTCCTTGGCCTACAGCATTGCTCTATTACTGCAGGCATCCTAGCTTGCTGGGCAGTAATTCATTCAAAGTAAGGAATTTGAAGTGAGTGGCAGCATGAGTGGTGCTAGATGGAGTAAGGAAAGAGACACAAAACTTTGTAATTCTGATTTCCATATGTGGGTCAAAATGGCAAGGAAAGTCAGAGAGGCCAGAAAGCAATAAGACTCCAGAAAAGTACTTGGTATTCCTTCCTGAACCTAAAGAAAATTTATAAAGAGTGTAGGCAGTCCATGATTTACAGAAATATATGGCCAAAAATGAGTCATAATAATGAACGTTTCTTGTTTTCTAAATGGCTATAGATTCCATTTAGGCCCTAGTAGAGTAATTGCCTTATAAGACTAAAAATTCTCTTTAGACAGTCTTGATGGTTAATACATACTACTCCAGAAGTCTACTTCGAATACTTTTCAACCACGGTTTTAACAAAAAGGAACTAATAATATTTCCACAGGTAGACTTTAAAAAAATGTAATAGAGATCATATGATTGACATACTTCCTCTGTTTAATCACACAAACATA
This sequence comes from Theropithecus gelada, assembly GCF_003255815.1. Lineage (NCBI taxonomy): Eukaryota > Metazoa > Chordata > Mammalia > Primates > Cercopithecidae > Theropithecus > Theropithecus gelada. The sequence goes on along the minus strand of NC_037673.1, from coordinate 88,717,754 downwards.
ATCCAACTCAGGAATTTCAGAGTTAATACAGTGAATTAGTTTCAAAGTATTAGAAGGGCTGGGGCACTGATTGAGTAAGGTTACCTAGAAAGTAGTACCTATATTAAGCCACTACTACCCATAGGCCTAGAAGTCCAAAGGAGAAGATAGTGTTACCTAGAGTCCATATGCAGGTGAGATTGCTGAAGTTGAAATTGGGTTACCTGAGTAGAACTTGGAGCCACATATACCTATCATTGTTATGGCTGCTGAAACTGCCTTTAGAAGCTGGGAAGAAAATGGCCTCCTTCTTTCTTCACTTTTCTTCCAGTGCCTGCCTTCCACTGGCAAAAATCTAACAGAAAGTCAAGGGAACTTGGGAAAAATAGCTTTGCTGGCTCCCTGTCCGTGAGGTACAAAAAAGGCAGAGAAGAACAAAGGAGGAGCCGGGAGACAACACCCCCTCCAGAACACACGTCATTGTCTCTTCTGTCTTTAATAATCTGTTAATTTTCCTGAAACTCCTTCATCACTATGATGCAGTGAAGGGAAGAGTGAGTTAAACTAAGGGAAGGAGGAAGATGTTACATAGCGACAGCTACTGAGAGAATAGAAGGGAAATTAGGCAGAAAGGTCTGAGAAGAGGGAAAACAGAAAAGGCATATGAATGGCAAAGGGTCAGATAAGAGTTCTGTCAAATGTATGCTTAATTGGGCTCAAACCCTTTGGGTTGGAGTAAAGTGAAGGCTAACAGAAAAATCTAGTTAAAATTGTGGGGTTCATAGATAAGGGGAGGGGTTAAGTTAAGCTTGATAGTTGCTTCAGGTTCTATCCTGAGAACTTTTCAAATTCCTTGAAGAAATCCCATGTTTATCATGGTACAACACTAATATGGCAGCACACGATTGGTCAATTAGAAATGCTGAAGGAAGCATTAGACAAGTGCATTAAACAATGCCCCTGGTTGTCCATGGCCCATGAGATTATCTAGGGATTCCATAATTTCTAGAGTGTCCTGTTATTAAGAGAATCAGTGCAATGCAAGAAGCCTGGGGTTGGAACAACGATGCTGCAGAGTACAGGGACTGTGATATAGGAGGTTACAGCAGGATCTAAGGACTTTGGGAATAGTTACTACCGTGACCTCTCTGCCTCCTCTCCACACCCCCAAAGCACTGGGCAGTAAAAAGCACTAAATATTGCACACTAGAACAGGGTGTTCAATAACCTGACACAGAGGGGAACAGACCAGCAGAGGCCAGCAAAGACCCAGACGCTAGTATGTAAGTCACCATGAGAACATGGGATTATCCTTTTATACCCAGAGAGGACCTTGGGAAAAAGAGAAGGAGGTAAGATCATTTGAGAGGGAGAGAATCAGCTTTAGTACAGAGTTTTAAGCACAGTTTTTTTTAAAAGCAATTTAAAGTTCAAACTGGAAGATTACAACATGGATATACGCAAAGCAAGATAAGGTGAGTTACATGGCAGTGGGGGGAATTCACACTGTAGAAGCTTATTCTTTGTCATGTCATGCTTCTGATATTATGAAAGACGTACTACTTATAATTGGTTATAATGAAAGTCAACATTTTTCCAACTGAACCCCTTTTAGAATAGAAAGTTTAAGATTTCAGGCTGGGTGCAGCAGTGCCAGCCTGTAGTCCCAGCTACTCAGGAGGCTGAAGTGGGAGGATCATTTGGGGCCAGGAGTTCAAGGCTGTAGTCTGTGATGATTGTGCCTGTGAATAGCCACTGCACTCTAGCCTGGGCAACATAGCAAGACCCAGTCTTTAAAAATTAACAAATAAAAGATTTCAAATGGTCTGTGATATATAAAGTAGAATAGTTCCAGAAAATTAGTTACTTTCAAATTATTGATATTTATTATTTCCTGTGATATAACATAGTTAAAGCTAATTTTCAGGAGGAAAGTTTCATTTTGTAATTATTCATTATTTATACTCTGATGGGGATGGGATTTGGTATTCTTAAGACTCTACAGAAAACATGACCTTTTGTTCTGAGAAGCTCATAATTGAAAGTGATTCATTTATTTGCAAAGATAGGGTTATTGTAGGAACAAAAGGATAGTCTTTATTAAAGTTTATAAGCCAAAGGATATGAGATTATTTCCATTCGTCCCCATCTTTCCATAATGCTTTTGTAATGGGAACAAATATTAAAATGATCCATTCTTGTCTAAAAAGGTTATATTCAGATTTGGACAACTTAATAAATAATAGAGAACTCCTAGGTAACCCACCAACCATGGGATCTTGACCCCAAAGGTGTGAAACCACTTTGAAGTAATCCAAAAGCGCATCAATTGTATTTTTGTATATTTTATTTATGTTTGTGTGAACTACCATATTAAATTGCATTAAATAACTACTTAAATAAGTAAAACAATAATTTAGAAGTAAAACCATTTTATGTTTGGGCTTAGACTCCTCTAAGCAATCTATACAGACTAATTATTTGTGCCCGTACATGCATGGTGATCTCAAAATGAATTCATTTATCGTTTTATGCATTAACTTCTCAGGCTGCTTGGGTATCATTCTCTGCTGGCTATTATATTATCAGGTCACCATCGTGCTAAACTGTAGGACATGTTAGCTGATAATTCCTGAAAAGTGCTTACTTTTGAAATAAAAAGCAAAGCAAAAAAAAAAAAAAATCAAGCCACAATGCTGACTGAAAAAAATATTTATATTTATATTAAAGCCCTTAGCTAGATTCTCAGACACATCACTGCTTAAAATGCAGTCACCTGACAAAAACAGTTCTAATTATTACCCCCTTGGGCGAACATTTTTCAGAGTGACTGGCTAAAATGCACTCCAGCTCATAATTTCTGTCTCTGACAGTGGAAGACATAACCTAGTTTCCTCTAATGCAAAAGTCTCTAATCTAGAGGGCAAGACCCTGCTCAGTATAACACTGAAGGGAGAAAATGCAATTTGAGCACAAGGAAATTGCACACATAGTTGGATAGTTCTACCACTCTCGGTTTTTTTTTTCCTCCTTGGGTTTAAATGTCTTGTTTTATTTTATACTAAATTATGACCTGGCTGAAATTGCTATGTTTTCTTTGTCATATTCTAGAAACCTCTTACTATAAAAGTGAAGGTTATGCGATAGTTCCATACTTTCATTTTTTAAGGGGGTGGGAGTGCTCACATTTTGACAGTTCAGCAGTGAAAATATTAAAAGTTACTGTGCTTGCTACAGCAATATTTTTTTCCTTTGAATAATAGCTCTTTTGTCTTGGCAAATGGGGCATATATACTGCATTAGGAAAAGGTAATTAAATCTTTTTGAAATGACAGAAGTGCAGATTTTTTGATTTGGACTAATCAGTAACAATTTCATTGTTGAATCTCTGAACGAACAAACTTTTATTATTGTTGGGAGAGGTGAATTAACCTCAAATTGTTCTGGTTCACTTCACAGGCGGTGGCTGAGTAATACATCACCCTGAAACAACTGATAAGCCAGAAGACGAAAGAAGTTTCAGGGAAGTCAGTCAGAAGTCTTGGAAGGAATGCAGCTATGGGAGGGCATTACTGGGAATTTTCATGAACAATTTTATTTCTGTGAATTGGAGAGTCATTGCCCCTTTCCCATCTCTTTCTGCTGACAGCTGCTGCTTACCTCCTTCCTTCCAGCTGGGAGGGCAGCCGCATGGCTGCGTATGCCGCTGACGCCAGGATGGCTCCTTAGCGAGCAACTAGGGCATCAGTTTCCTCCTGGAGACTGCACATGTCACCTTCACGTCTCATGCATCTTCCATCATTTATGTGAATATATCAAGAGGCTCTGGTAGAAGGCACTAGGCTATGAAAGTGCAGTCTAACCGATGACTGAGAACAAAAGCCGCCTTCAGCTAGGAATGATTCGCTACTGTGGTAAAAAATACTTTCTTTTTTCCTCCAAAATGACTTTGAATTCTAAAGATTTAATAAATAGCCTTCCTTATTTAGGAAATAAAAGTGAAAGGATAGCATAGAGAAAGGATTATTTAAAGAAACTGATTTTCATAAACATTTATAAAATAATGGTACACAAAGGCATGATAATATTATAGTATGAACTTGTAATTTCAGGAGGAAGATTTGTCTCCAACAATTCTCAAGCGTGCCATCATAACTTATTGCTCCTGAATTCCTCAGCTTCCATCAGACAATAACATGGTCTGATCAATCTTATCCCAAATGCTGGGTGCCAGTTTGAACAAAATTAGGGTGAATTATTTAAAAGGTGCTGCGACAATAATCTAACAGGTACTTTAAAATACCCTGTGTGGCTCATTAACCTGCTTATTCCAGTGAGTTAATAAAGAAATTTTATCGTGCATCTCTAGAAAACAGAAACATCTATCTTATTTTTTCGATTATTAAATTATAAATATCAAACTTTTTTCTAAAAGATATTTGTTTTCCTAACACTCTATATTGTTTATGTCCTTGGGAAGCAAATAAGAATAAGAAACAGGATTGGGGAATAATTTGTGCTGAACTAACCCAGAAATGGTGGTGAAACATCCCTACCTCTCCCTTGCTCTGGCCTATCTAGGAAATTGGCCTGGTATCTACCAAGGTAGCACTGAAAATGCAGAGAAATAACCCAGAAGCCCAGAATGGTTATCATTGGTGCCCATTCACTGAAGCTCTGTTGGACAAAATTTTAAGGAAATTCAATTGTCAGACTATGGACACATTTAGCAGTTCCTTCTAGATACTCAGAGTATTCTATTGTAAGAATACTGTTAAAAAAGAATACCTAATATATTTAATACAGTATTTTAAAATTGTCACTAAAGAATACATTCTTTGAATGCAAGAAAATAAATCACAGTGAAGAATAATTATATACTGAATACGATGCTCTGAAACTATTTGAATATTAAGATTATCATTATTAATATTATTTAGAGTCCATAGGAATTTGTCGCAATCTATTCTTTGTTCTATTTTAACCTCACAATGTTTTCCCTAGAAGAATTTTAGAAATAGTATAGCAACAGGCTTGCTTTTAAGTGGTTTAGTCAGACTTGTCTTTCATAAACTTAATAGTTTCTAAATATTTCCAGGTTTGACTGTCTGATATTGTCAGCATAATTATGAATATTTTAGAAGTACTGTGTCAACAAGGTCTTGGATATTTTTTAACATGACTCTATTAACTGCTTTAAAACACATACAATTCTCAAAAGAATTTTAAAGTTAACTAAAATTAATGGCCAATCCTTCTAGTACTAGTTTTATACCTACCATTTATTGAGGGCTTACTATATGCCAGGCACTTTTTTCAGTGCTATACATGTATTATTTCGTTTAATCTTCAACATAATCCAATGAGAAAGTTAGCATTATTAATTCATTTCTCTAGATGAGGAAACAGAGCTGGAGATAGGATATGTAACTTGCACAAAGGCATATAACTGGTAAGTAGAAATAAGTGTAAAAACCTAGGTAGCCTGGTACTGTGTTCTTTGCACTTACATTTTGTTTACTTCTCCTTGTTAATATTGACTTAAAAGTATGTTAATATATGAGATTTTTTGAAAAAAATGTAGGAGTAAAACTCAGTGACAGGAAAAATAAAAATGGCTTTGTAATCCAGTGATCATGGTTTAAATTTGAAGCTTAAATTTGAAGCTTGGTAACAGTGTGGGAATATATTGCACCTTCTTAAACAGAATATGCCATTTTCATGTGGGAATGCTAAGTAAGAGACACAGAAGTAACAGACTCGACAATTCCATAGACAATGGGAATGTTATATTTTTCTCTTGCATATTAATGAGATTTCTATGTTAGAACAAAATAACATAATACATTTAATTAAAATCCTGACATACTGATACCAAAGCTAATATTATACACTGAAATTAGTTTTTAAAATAGATTTCTTTTTGAGAAATGAAAACCGGCTTTTTTGGAAAAATACTTACTGGAGTTTCGCTTTTTGATTAAACTAATAAATAAATTCCATGATGAAAATTACTTTGGTAAAACTGACCTAAGATGTAATTTGAAGAATTAAAAACTGTATGAATTATGAGTTTTCCAATAAGAATTTTATTCTGACCTAAATGATATCCAATAGATCAAGTTAAACCTTGGTGCGTTTTTCAACAAAACAGAAGCACCTTGGCCTCTCAGCTGGTGTCAGATAAGAAATACTTTGTGCGGAGCCTTTATTTAACAGAGTTAGGCTACCGCAGTTGCCTGAGGTCTCCTTGGTCTACTCCTGATTCTCTATTACTGGCAAAGATAAAAGCACAAAAAGTGGAAGTTTCTTCTGAACAGACTATTTTCATTTGTAGACTTCATAAATGTCAGGAAGTAAGAGTAGAGGCAACTCATATCCCGGATTCGTTTTTAGTAATAACATGCAGCAACTAAAACGCTGCTAAAATTTTTGTCAAAAATGAGAAAACATGTATTGTTTGTCACTTTTGTCCTTTGGGGAAAAAAAATTGTTATTTTGTTATTAGAACCTGTAAAGTAAAATCTCAGTGAAGTCCATGTATACAAATCAGTGCAAAACAACAAAAATTTTACATAAATGTCCTATCAACGGGAACAAATTTCTCACAATTCCAGATTCAATTTCTTCAGTGAATTTCCTATCAGATCTAAATGGTCATGCTTGGGAGAATTTATTTTACACATGTATGCACACATACATATAACAGAGAGTGGTTTGGGGTTTTAATTAATAAAATGACCAAGGCCAGCAATTACTATTTTATTTAGCATTTTACTTCAATCAAGCACTATTTGTGTTTTCTACTCACTTCTGTATAGACCACAGTAAACATGTGGAAGGCATTTTGCATGGCAAGTTTGTGTATTGCAATTTTTGAGCAATGCAAACATCCCCCTTAAATAAACGAAAACAGATCCCAGAAAGGGTATGCTTCCAACACATTCCCCAAAGATCTGAGTGCCGCTGTGCATTCTTGCTCAATTTAAACAAACTAAACTTCAGTTAGTCTCCCCTCCCCTAATGGGCACCCCCACTGGGAACATTGTTAGGTTACCACCATGGACAAGGCCTCAGTACAGCTGGATATGTAAACAAGACCATAATCCGCATGAAAGAACTCTCAGAGTTTTGGCAGCACTCACAGTGTTGTTAACATATTGTGCCAAAGCAATAACAAAGCCATCATTTTTAAGTTTGTTCACGGATTTGTATTAATCAAGAAATTTTCCAGAAATTACTTCTAAATGAGGAAACTTCCAGAAAGTTACCATTTGGCAAGAAGTCTTCCAGATGCCTTTTTTTGCTTATCTGCAACATATTTTCCCAAATAAATTACAAATTTGTGGACGTTCAGTTGAGACAGAAAACACATTGCTGCTGTGTTGGTGGAAGGAGGCTCCCTTCAGTTCATTCCCTGCTTCATCAAAGCCTGGCTAGTGCTTAGATCATTTTTGCTTGTTAAAGAGGAGGTGGCCAGACCATCTAACTTAGCATTCTGGTGATAAATATTAAGTATTGATATTTGAATCAGAAAAGCAATGATTAGGTTACAGTTAGAATGGCAAACTAAGCACTTAGGAAAAGACCAAGAGAAGGCTGCTGGACCTTTGTTAAAATTTAGTTGTTGGTTTTTATTTGCATATTAGGTGATTGATCTCTCAATGCCAATGTTTTTCAATGTAAACTCTTATTTTCAAAAATTGTGCAGAAGCCAGGCTTCTGTGAACTACTGTGACTGCTCTGTAGGAAAAAAGAGGCAGAGATAACAGTGCAATTAAAGATGACTAGTAGGACAAACCTAAAAGTTTCATTTTTCAACACTGGATCCTTCTTTAAATATTTACAGTAGTTTTTTATTGTGATTTTTAAAATCCTGGGCAAAACAAACTTTTAAAGTGTGCTTAATATTTAAAATACATGTGCCTTACAGAGGGCACGTGTGCGGCTCCAGTGATGGTTGCTGTATGTGGGCTCACAGACTTTGTGTTGAGATCTGAAGATTCATGAGCGGGTTTTTCACCAGTGGTCTTGGAAATTATGGGTCACTTCAGGAGATCCAGGTCAGTCCACCAAAAGCTAATCCAAGCTCGAATGGCCAAAGTGGCCCACGCAACTGGGCAAGCACGTCTGGCTTAACTTCAAGTCTGCCCAGGAGTCTTCAGGATGTAAGCCAAAAGAAGTCGCTTGCCTCAGGTTTTGATTGTATTTAATCATTTATTCACGCTTATGCTACCCTCTGGATGACAATTTTATTATAAGAAAAGAAACCCTTCAAAATAATAACTAATAGTAAATAAGCTCTTTCTCCAGCTGAAGACCACCCGTAACTCCCAAACTAATCTGAACTAAATACATCTTTGTTTCTTTTCATGGTGCATTGTTTTAAGCCCCAATATAATATGTTTATATTCTGCCTTGTTTTAAAGTTACTTGTTATCTCTTACCTTTCCTTTGACAAATGTACTGTTCCTGGCTGTCTCTCCAAGTATCAAATATGGGGCTTTGCACATAGTGGACTTTGCATGAATGCTTACTTAACTGGTTTGAGAGTATTTGTTGTTTCTAGAAACAAAAATCCTTCTCCAAACACATAGCACTTGGAAGATACTTTAACTCATTAAGACTACCCATGTTCTACTGGGTCAATTTCTGCTTCATTTGAGTTCATGATACCCCAGTACCCTCCTAGAAAACTATTTTACTTACTTATGGAGGGATCTTCTAGTATGTGATGAGTAATAGGAATTGCAAAGATATGAAACAATAACAGAATCATAGCTTCAATTTCAAAGTTTATAATTGTTATTGAAGAAACAAAAAGGCTAGGTTAAGTCTTCATGAGCTTTTTGATAATTAGCATTCTTTTCACAAAAGACATATACTTGACTTTTTCTGGGTATCTGACTGTGCATTAGCGTGGTTTGTCTCTGACATGTTGATGCTGACTATTTTTTTCTGTGTATGCAGTTGTTTCACTAAGGAATATTTATTTACTCTCTATCTTTGAATTAACTCCTCTTTGAGGGCTCCGTTGCTATATGAAATTGAACTCATACACCTAATTCCACAAGAGAGCCTTCACCTAACAAAAATACCTTGTTTCTGCTATTTTGTGAACCTGTGATGTGGTGGCTTTTTTGGTTTATTTACTTAAACTTATTTCTCTTTTCTTTCCTATTAACAGCCAAATCACTTTACTCATGTGGCTGTATGGGCTTAAATTACCCAGAATCAGTTTTTCCAGATATTTTAAAAATTTGACTGAAGGCGAGGTAAATCAGTAGTCTGGAAGTTACTCTTTCTTTTGTATTAATAGAGATGGCTTCAACACCAAAATCGATGATAAATAAATTAAAATATTATTTCAGGCAAGAGGAGTTATCTTTAAAAAAGGATTTCTTTAATTTACATCCTTGAAATGTATAATATTGAATTTCTACCAGAAGCTACATCAAGGTAGCTTGGTATTCGCCAAGGGTGAATTCAATAAACATACTAGAAAGAAAAGTAGCTGGACATACATAGCAAATATGATCTAAATTCTACTAGCTGAATATTCTCAAAGCTGCGTGGATCAGGGGGCCCTTGTTGAAGATCCAGAGGAAGGATTCCCTGTCAGTGGGGGAGGCTAGTGTGATGGCAGATTGTCATTTAATGCTTGAATCACAAAGCCTTTAGGGTTGCCTCAACCATTTTTAGGTAAGATCTATTATTTACTAGAAAGAGAGATAAGAAAATAAATAAGCATTGCTCACAGTCAACCAATGTTAAAGAAGTTCTTTCCAGTAAACAACAGTTTGCAAAAGGTGTGAAGGTCTCTAGTTGTTTTTCATGTATTCAAAAAGCAAAAATGAGCCCTGTAAAGCTGAAAACTCTGACACAGTGATGTCAATTAGCAGAGGAAATGGCAACTTCCCATCTTAGTTATTTTTACACTCCTGGCATCCAGTATCCCTTCACAATTTCTACTTTAAAAATGCTTTCGGGAGTTTTGCTTTAAAAGTGATAACACAACCAAACAAATATTTGTCTACTTACTCTATGTACAATTTCAGGATAAATAAAGATGGTCACTTTCTATAATATGTTACTGATTATACTGTTTGATGAAAGTTCTAAAGGGATTCAAGATTCTAATACAAACATCAAATTATAGAGGGAAATCAAAGTGGCAGCAGTTGTGGACAGTAAGTAGGAATAGTGGCAGGGACTGTAAACAGAAAGAAAGGGCTGCTCTAGGTGACAAAGTAAAAGTGTTGTGATGAGAAAACACACACACACACAAAATACCACACACACACCCACAATACCGCACACACTCTGTAGGCTGGGGAGGGAGGAGTCACTGAAGGAATGGAGGTTTAACAGAACTAACAAAATGGCAGGTTATTTTTTGTTTGGGGAAGGAAAGGCATTTAACTAGAAACTTGGAAGAAGGTTAGATTGATTTGTTGTTTATGTTATTTATTTTTTAATCAGTATGATAACGTGCAGAGTGATCTGGAAACACAAGTTCCTAATAAAGTATTTCTGTGATCATTGTCTTAGCTTAATAGCTTGCTCATTTTAATTAATTAACTGGTTATTTAATTAATACCTGCTAGGTGTTCGGTACTATATTTGGGCGATAATTGGTCAAAACAGAGAAGGTCTCTGCCTTTATGGAATCTATAGTCTGTTGGGGAGTAAATAATAAATGAGAAAATTGTATTTAATTATAAACTATAATAAGTGCTAGTTTCATAACCTCTGATCTAATTCTCATAAGCTCTAAACCAAGTAGTGCTTAATCTTGTGTGTGCCAAGTTCTTTTCCTCATTTATCGTTATTTAGCATTTATTCAGCATTCATGAGCACTGTGTTAAAATGTTTTATGCATTATTTAATTCTCACAATTAATTTAAGGGATATGTACTATTGTATATACAATATATAGTACAGTTGAATAATGTTCCCAAGGATATGCTGCCAATTGGAATAGGGACTGGATTCAAATCTAGGACTATTAGTTTGTAGAGCTTTTGCTCTTAGTAGTTCTGCTGTACCATCTCTCCGATAGGAGGATAAGAGCTAGGATTCAATATGTTAATATTTCTAATGAGTTGACACTCTATCATATATATTTAAATCTATGAACATGCACAAGGCATAAGTCAAAGGAAGAGAATTTCTCCACCCAGGTCATCCTTACTATATTATTTCTCTTGTCACACAGCTGGGCTGTTGAGTGTTGCTATTGAAAATCACAAAACTGTTCCGACTGGGATCCGTACAGAGTCATGCTTTCTAATTTTATGGCTGCTCACAATTCTTTTGCTGACTCCCTATCACATTTCCTACAGCAGCATTTCCACCCCATCCTCCATCTCAGCAAAAGTCTTCACTTCCGATTTGACTGAGATTAGTGTTTGTAAATGCACACTGTTGGGGGAACCCTCTTCCTAGTCCTTGTTTCCATGTTTCCCGGGAATGAACAGTAGTGGAGCAGCACTTCCCATTTCCCCCGACTCTTTACTCTTATCCCCCATAAAAGTAACCCTTACTCTAATACCATGCTTTTAAAACTCATTAAAATGAGTTTAGTGATTTTTAAAATCAGTGATTTAGCTGCTTGTCGGTACGAAGAAAATCTGACGTCCATAGGTCCACATTCTTTTATAGGGCAGGTTGGATGTTTCAATTCACTGTTCCCTTTGGTTGCAACTTCCTCTATGTCTTCCAGAGTAGCCTGTTCTCACAGTAAATGTATTATCTTCTTGCCTTCACATGACGACTTGCTGGGGCAGGCGCAGCACCACAAAGCATCCATTTATTTAGCATGTATCAGCACAGTCAACATACATCCATGCAACATTTACTCTCTGACACTTACTGAGCAAGGCTCTGAGACGTGTACAGAAATGTCTAGGATCATTCTGGCCCTCAAAGACTTCACATACTGATGGGAAAATTAAGGCAAATAACTATAAAATAAAGCCTATAAAAAATAAAATGTGCATGTTTCTAAGAGTAGTGTGAACCACAATATGTGGAATTCTAGAGAAATATGAGGTCACTTTAAATAAGAGATGATCAAAAGGAGAGGTCACTTTCAATGGGATGATCAGGAAAATATTCCAAGTTCCATAATCTGAACTTTACAAAGGTCTTTGATCTTATACATCACCACTCCTTTATGAGAACAGGAAATAGTGTCTTCTATGTTTCAGTTAATTCTCATAATAATGCTATGAAGAGGCATGTTCATGTCAATTTTATAGACACAAAGCCACCTAAGAAATTAAATTTTGAGAAGTTAAATGATTTGCTGAAAATCACATGGTTAGTAACTGGTAGAAAAGAAAAGCCCAAGTTTACCTTTGATGTGCATATTCTTTTCTTAATACCAGACCACTTTCCAAACTGTCTAGTGTAGCATAAGAACACTGGGTAAGATTGAGAAGGCTAGGGTTTGAGTCCTGGACCCGCTATGTCCTAGATGTGTGGTCTTGGACACTTCCTCTCTCTAGTCTTCAGTTTCTGTATTTGTGAGAGATGAGACAGAAATTCCTGCTGACTCCAAGAACTTTGGAAAAGTTAAGATAGGGCATCTGTTTGCTAGTGTTCTGAACTAGAACTTTTTTTTTTTTTTTTTTTTTTTTTTTTTTTTTAGCTAGGAACTGTGTAGGTAACTATACCCTTCTTTTGAAAGCACGAAAGTAGATTGGGATCCTTGGAACCAGATTGTGAGATGGGAAGTTGCATGCCCAAGCCCAGGTTTTATTGGAGAGTGGTTTTGGAAGATAACTTAAAACCAAGTAATCATTGAAGTACTGGATAGAGTGAGAAGCTGAAGCGTGATTGCAAGTGAGGTCTCTACCTATGTTAGCCAGAGCTCTGAGGTTATAAGGCCCTTCAGAGTTGACTGAAATTGAAACAAAGGCACCTGGGCCTCTATTTCCCTGAATAAACTAATCATTGCCTGTGGGTTGCCCCTTGGGAGGGGCTGTAATCCTGTGCAGCTGCAGGCAATCACCAGTGAGGGGTACAGCAGTTGATATTGATAGTCCCAGCAGCTTGAAATGGGTGCATTAGTCCCCAAGAGGCTGGGTCAGTCACTGCAGGATCCACCACAATAATGGAAAACACTTAGAGGTGCATCACCTTTGTCATGCTCTGTCTCAGTGCTTGCGCCTGCATCTGAGGCCTTCTAACATTATAGTACACACCATTCATTTGGCACTTTTTTCCCCACCTAAACTGTGATTACAGGGTCATATCTTACATCTTTGAGTTTTCAGGGCCAAGGAGAGTACTGACTATAGGTAGAAGCAGTTCAGTTGATGTTTGATATTGGTGGTGTTAATGGTGATGATAATATGCCAACTCCACTGCTGAGTACCGAGGGATCTGGAAAAGAATATTAAGGCATGATCCCTTTTATTTGACAAATATATTAATCATAGAACAAAATTAAGTGATATGAAAGAAGTACTACAATGAGCAAAGTAACTGACACACAAATAATACCTCAAGATATTTGCGTAGAGCAGATGAATGAATGAATTGGATAAGAGGACAATCAGGAACAACAATGACTGCAGGTTGGGAAGTCAAGGATTGTTGAAGATGGTAGTCTTGAGCTCGGCCTTGAAGTACGGGTAGCATGGAAATTAGAGGAAGGTTAAAAGAGAATGCAGTGGGGTTGATAGGGGAATATTTTCAGGCAGGAAAATCTCAGACATGAGGGCAGATTTGGGTAATCACAGGGGCATGTGAGGACACTTGCTTGGGGTGAAGTGTGTGGGGGTGAATTGCAGGAAGCAAGGCTCAATGGGGGATTGGAATAGATTGGGAAGGGCTAGAGGAGTTGACGGCACTGAATCATGATGGAGCCCTGAGTTGGGGAGTGAAAATAGAAAAATGTATTTTAAGAAGTGCAGTGCTCAGAAAGGATCGGAGGAAAAATCAATTAGAGGCAGAGAGACCAGAGAGGAGGTTGCAGCAGCATTTAAATATAAGTGATGAAAGCCAGAACAAGGGTGGTTGAAGTTGGAATGAAGAATAAAGGTGGAGTTTATCTTCAGGAAGGAAAAATAGGACTTAATAACACACTGATGTTTATCACTTCTTTATTCCTCAAATCCAAGGATGTTGCTAAAGATCAGTCAAAAAGAAACTTCGAATTTCTGAAGTATTTATTATCTTAAAAAATGCCTTTATCCACAATGTTTATGACCTAAAAACTTTAAGATGTACCTGTATAACACAATCTGAATGACTACTTTGATTGGACTGACCAGGTTAGTTAACTCCTAACCCAATCACTTCACTCAAACAATGAGCCAATTAGTATCTGCCCTCTGTATAACATTTCTCAGTGTAATTTAAAATGTGAACACACTTGGCAAAGTGGTCAGTTAATAATGACTCAATTTCACAGAAACATTTAAGCCAATTGTTTAGCATTTGTTTATATGTAAATGTTACACACACACACACACACACACACACACACACACACACACACGACCAAAGTTAGGTCACTAATTTCCTTATTTAATTTTGCAGTGACTTCCTGGTACCATATGACCTGAGTAAAAAGAGCATGTTCTTTGTAAATGCAGACACGGATATATGGTGTACATATACATCAAGGCATGTATCATGAGTATGAAAATTTTGGCACTTTTTAGAGGTGCAAAGTATATTAGACTAAATTCATTTTTGCCTTGTCTTTCATTTTTCCTTGATATGGTTTGGATCTGTGTCCCTGCTCAAATCTCATGTTTAATTGTATTCTTTGGTGTTGGAGGTGGGGCCATGTGAGAGGTGATTGGCTCATGGGGATGGTTTCTAATGGTTTAACAACGTCCCCCTGGGCGCTGTTCTCATGATATTGAGTGAGTGCTCATGAGATCTGGTTGTTTAAAAGTGTATGGCACCTTCCTCCATTCTCCCTCCTGCTACAGCCATGTAAGACCTGCCTGCTTCTCCTTCACCTACCATCATAATTGAATGTTTCCTGAGGCCTCCCCAGAAGTCGTCATGCTTCCTGTACGGCTCGTCGAACCGTGAGCCAACTAAACCTCTGTTCTTTAGAGATTGCCCAGTTTCAGGTATTTCTTTATAGCAGTGTGAGAACAGACCAATACATTCTTATTTTAAATTCCTGCATAATTTAATGGAAACAAAGCATATGAGTCTACTTAAACAGTGACTATTCTGAATGAACTCTTAATTTTGAGCAATGTAAAATTCAAAATCCATTCTTTTTATATTTTTACACATTTTAAATGTAAATGTCTGCACACATTAATTTATTCTTTACTTTTTATATTACTGATTTAATACATCACTATGTATATAAAAATAACCTCTTTAAAATTTATTATGTGTGGAAAAATACAACCTTTGAGATTAGTTTTTGCTCATGTATATTGCTTCTTTTAATGCTTTCAGTTCACTTCCCGTTTTATATTGTTAGGCAGATATTTTGGAAAGAAAATGCCTAGTTTTCCTTATTTATGATTTTTGATGTCTCTATGCTTTATTTTTTGTAAAAGATACCAGCCATTATGTTGGGTTACTTTTTAAAGTTAAGTTTTTGCTAGGCATGGTGACTCACGCCTATAATCTTAGCACTTTGGGAGGTCAAGGTGGGCAGATTGCTTGAGCCCAGGAGTTTGAGACCAGACTAGGAAACATGGTGAGACCCCATCTCTACAAAAAACACAAAAATTATCTGGGCACAGTTGCATATGTCTGTGGTCTCAGCTACTCAGGAGGCTGAAGCAAGAGGATGGCTTGAGCTCAGGAGTTCAAGGCTACAGCGAGCCGTGATTGTGTTATTGCACTGTAGCCTGGGTGACAGAGTGAGACCCTGTCTCCACTAAAATAAAATAAAATAAAATAAAATAAAATAAAATAAAATAAAATAAAATAAAATAAAATAAAATAAAACTTTTTATTTTGAGATAACTGTAAGATTCACATGCAACTGTAAGAAATAATATAGAGAGTTCTTGTCTATTTTTTACCCATTTCCCTCAATAATATCTTGCAAAGCTATAATATATAATATCACAACCAGGACATTGACATTGATATACAATAGTCCTTTCTTTATCCTTGGCTTTGCTTTCCAAAGTTTCAGTTACCTGTAGCTAACCATGATCTGAAAATATTAAATGGAAAATTTCAGAAATAAACAATTCATAAGTTTTAAATTTTGCACCGTTTTGAGTAGTGTGAGGAAATCTCTTGCTGTTCCATTCCAACCTGCCCAGGACATGAATCATCCCTTTGTATATGCTACCTACCTTAGTCACTTAGTAGCTATCTTGATAATCACATCAACTGTAGTGGTATCACAGTGCTTGTATTCAAATAACCCCTATTTTACTTACTAATGGCCCCAAAGCACAAGAGTAGTGATGCTGGCATATTGTTATAATTGTTCTATTTTACTATGTTATTGTTAACCTCTTACTGTATCTAATTTAGAAATTAAACTTTACCATAGCTGTGTATGTTTTGAACTATCCAGACATCCATTAGGTGTCTTGGAATGCATTCCCCAAGCACAGGAAGGGACTACTGTAGTCAAGATACAGAACATTTCATCACTACAAGGATTCTTCATGTGGCCCTTTTGTAGCCACACTAACTTCTCTTCTGCTTCCTCCCCTCTTCTTTTGTACATTTGTAACATTTTTTCATGTGCTTATCTGCCATCCATATATTATCTCTGGCGAAATGGCTCTTCATTTCTTTCACCCCTTTTTGAATTAGATTGCTTGGATTTTTACTATTGAGTTTTAAGGGCTTTTAAAATATATTCTGAACATGATTTGTTTGCTGGATATGTAGTTTTTAAATATTTTCTCCCATTCTGTAGCTTGTATATTAACAGAATCTCTTGCACAGTAAAAGTTTTAAATTTTCATAGTATCTAGTTTACTAATTTTTCCTTTTATGAATCATATTTTTAGTGTCAAGTCTGAGAACTCCTTAGTGAGTCCTAGATCCCAAGGATTTCCTTCTGTATTTTTCTAAAAGTTTTATAGCTAAGAATTTTGCATATAAGTCTATAATACATGTTGCATTAGTTTTTCTATAAGATGTGAGGTTTATGTCAGTTTTTTGTTGTTGTTTTTTGCCTCTGGTGGTCCAATTGCTCTACCACCTATTGAAAAGTCTGGCTTTTCTACACTGAATATCTTTTGACTTTTCATCAAAAACCAGTTGAGCATTTATATGTGGGCTATTTCTGAGTTCTCCATTCTGTTGCACTGATCTCTTTACCAATTCCACACTGTAGCTGTATGGTAAAACTTAGTATTCTGCAGAATCATGTCTCCTACTTTATTATTCTTTATCAAGATTGTCTTAGCAATTCCAGTTTCTTTTTTCCCCATAAACACTTTAGAATAATCTGTGTATACATCTATAAAAAATTCTTGCTGAGATATTAATAGGAACCAATTTGGGGAGAATTGATAGATTTACTATTTGGTCTTCTAATCCATGAAAATGGAATGTCTCTCCATTTATTTAGACATTGTTTGATTAGTGTTGTGTCATTTTGAGTGTACAAGTCCTGTAAATATTTTGTAGATTTATAACTTTTTCATTTTTGAACAATTGCAAATAGTATCTCATTTCTAATTGCAGTGGTCACATATTCATTTCTGGCATATAGAAATACAATATATTTTTCTGTATTTATTTTGTATCCTATGACCTCGATGAACTCATTTATTACTTTTAGGAGTTTCTTTCTTTCCTCCTCCTTCTCTTTCTTCTTCTTCAAGATTCTTTGGTATTGTTTATGTAGACAATCATGTCTTCTGCAAATAAAGGCATTTTAATTTCCTTCTTAGACTAGTATTTTGTTTCCTTTTCTGTCTTAATGCATTGGTTAGAATCTCCAGCATTATGTTGCATAACAGTGGTGAAAAAGAGTCATGCTTGGCTTCTTCCCAGTATTAAGGAATATTAGTCAGTCTTTTACCATTAATTTTGCTTCTTGTAGGTGTCTTATAGGTGCTTTTTATCAAGTTCAGAAAGTTCCCTGAGATCCCTATTTTTCTGTCAGCTTTTATTGTGAATTGGTGTTAAATTTTGTCAAATTCTTTTTCTGCATTGATTGATATGATCATATGAATTTTTCTTTAGCTTGTTACTATAATGGATTACATTGGATTTTTCAAATTTTGGACTTTGCATCTTCAGCGTAAACCCCACTTGGTCATGGTGTATAATTTGTTTCATATATTGCTAAACTCTATTTGCTAACATTTGGTGAAGGATTTAACATGTATAGTCATGAAGGATATTGGTCCATAATTTTCTTTGTTTAGTACCTCTTTGGTTTTGGTATTAGGGTATTCTAAGAGCTTAATATAAAGAATCAAGAAATGTTTAATCTTCTTTTGTTTTCTAGAACAGATTGTGTAGATTGTATTTAATTCTTTTTTCCACTAGTCATTTTAAAAATGTATTATTAAAAAAATTCATTGCAGTAAGAACACTTAACATGGAATCAAACCTCATAACAAATTTTAAATATATAATACAGTATTGTTTACTATAGATATGCAGATCTCTAGAACTTATTCATCTTTCTTAACTGAAACGTTATGCCTATTGATTGGTAACTCCCCTTTTATTCCTCCCCCATCCCTTGGCACCCACCAAGTTACTCTTTAATTATACGAATTTCACTTTTTAGATTTCAGATGAATACTCTCATATAACTAGGATTCCAGTTATATACTTCCAATGCAATATTTGTCCTTTTGTGACTGGCTTATTTTATTTATCGTTATGTTCCCCTGGTTCATCGATGTTGTTGCAATTTACAGAATTTCCTTCTTTTTAAAGGCTGAATAATATCCATTGAATGTACGTATCACATTTTCTTTATCCAGTAATCTGTTCATAATCATCTTGGTTTTTTGTAAATAGTGCTGCGGTAAACATGGAACTGCTGATATCTCTTTAATATCCTGATTTCAATTCTTTTTGATAAATATTTGACAGTGGAATTTCTGGATCATATGGTAGTTCTGTTTTTAAGTTTTCTAGGAACCTTTATACTATTTTCCATAGTGGCTGCATTAGTTTGGATTCCCACAAACCAAATACAAGGATTCCAATTTCCCTACATCCTCACTAACACTTGTCTCTCTCTTTCTTTGATAGTAACCATCCTGAAAGGTGTGAGGTGATATCTCATAGTTTTGTGCATTTCACTGATGATTGGTGATGTTGGATACCATTTCATATGCCTGTTGGCCATTGGTATGACTTCCTTGGAGAAATGTGTATATGCCTATTCAAATCCTTTACCTACTTGTTACGACTTTGTTTTTGTGTGTTTGTGTTTTTGTTATTGAGTTGTAGGAGTATTTCTTATATATTTTAGAAATTAACCCCTTATCTAATATATGGCTTGCAAATATTTTCTCCCATTCTGTAGGTTGCCTTTTTATTCTGTTGATTGTTTCCATTTCCGTGCAGAGTTTTTAAATTTAATGTAATTCCACTTGTCTACTTTTAGTGTTCTAACCATAAATTTATTGCCAAGAACAATGTTATGAAGATCTCCCCTGTTTTCTTCTAGGAGTTTTATAGTTTCTGGTATTACATTTAAGTCTTTAATCCATTTAAGTTGATTTTTGTATATGGTGTAAGATAAGGGCCCAGTTTCATTCTTTGTATGTGGATATCCAGTTTTCCCAATACCATTTATCGAAGAGGCTGTTTCCTAGTGTGTACTCTTGACACCTTTTCAATGATCAGTTGACCACATCTGTGTGGATTTATTTCTCAGCTCTATTCTGTTCTATTGGAGTATATGTTTTTTTTTTAATGCTAGTACTATACTGTTTTAATTACTATCACTTTGTAATACTTTTTGAAATCAGGAAATGTGATTTTCCAGCTTTTTTTTTCTTAAGATTTGTTGGGCTATTTGGGGTCTCATGTGGCTCCATATCAACTTTAGATTATTTTTCCATTTCTGTAAAAAGTGCCATTGGGATTCTAACAGAGTTTGTATTGAATTTGTAGATTTCTTTGGGTAGTATGGAAATTTTAACAGTATTACATCTTCCAATTTATGAGGAGGATATGTATTTCCATTTACTTGTGTTTAATTAATTTCTTTCGTCAGTATTTTGTGTTTTTGGTGTACAAATCTTTCATCTCCTTGATTAAATTTATTACTAAGTATTTTTTTTGGTACTATTGAAAATGAGATTGTTTTCCTAATTTTCTTTTCAGATAGTTCATTGTTATTGCATAAAAATGTAACTGATTTTTGTATGTTGATTTTGTATTCTGCAATTTTACTAAATTTATTAGTTGTAACAGTTTCTTAATTGAGTCTTTATGATATTCTCTATATAAAATAGCATTGGCAGACAGGGACAATTTTACTTCTTCCTTTCTGATTTGGATACCTTTTAATTCTTTTTCTTGCCTAATTACTCCACTGGGACTTCCAGTAGTTGTTAACTAGAAGTGGTGAGAATGTGCATCTTTGCCTTTTTCCTGATCTGAAAGGAAAACTTGTCAGGTTTTCTTCTTTGAGTATAATATTAGCTGCGGTATTTATTATGTTGAGATACTTTCCTTTTATTTCTGGTTTGTCCCATTTCCTTCTGCAGATTTCGGAAGTATTCATCCTTTTTTTTTTTTTTTTTTTTTTTGAATAAGCTTTTTGGTACTTTCTCGTTTCCTTCATTTACTTCTATAAGGTGTATATTGGTCTACTTGAGGGTCTCCATAACCCCCTTAAGCTTTCTTTACTTTCTCCTTCTCTGATTGAAGAACTTCCAGTGACTTGTCTTTGAGTTCACCAATCCTTTCTTCTGCTTTATCTAGTATGTTGTGGAACTCCTGTAGTGAATTTTTCGGTCCAGTTATTGTATTCCTCAGCTCTATGATTTCTGTTTGATACTTTTAGATGTTTACTATGGCTTTGTTGAAATTCTCACTTTGTTCATGCATGACCTCATTTTCCTAACCTTGGTGAGCATCTTTATGATGGTTAGTTTGAAATATTTGTCAGGAATTTGGAACATATTTACCTATTTCTTCATTTTCTTTGACTGTCTATGCTAGGGTTTGTGCATTAGACAAAGTGATCTCCTCTCTCAGACTTCATGAATTGGCCTTGTGCAGGAAAAGACCCTCACCAATCAGCCTGGTCAGAGACCCTGTGGGCCCCAAGACTTCACTTTGGTCCAACTTGCTTTCTATGTTATTTTCCGTACCAAGGTGTCTAGGGTATGCCTGGTCCTGTCAGTCACTGGAACAGGTAAGATAGAGGCCAGTTCTTTGGGCAGCCCTTGAAAAAGTTGAGGCCTTAGATACACAGACCAATTATTTCCCTTTCCAGGGAGGATGCTAGTGGCTGTTTTTTTGTTTTCTGTTTTGTTTTGTTTTTTGTCTGTTTGCTCTGTGCTGAGCTGGGGGAGTTTATGGTTATTACTAGCCCAAGCTGCAGTCTCTGTTCTCCCCCACATGGCTAGCTTATGCTGGACCTGTGAGTGATCTGAGACAGGCAAGACAGAATCCAGTTCCTTGTATAGCTTCTTGGGGTATTGAACATGCACACCAACTCTTTCCTTCCCTTCAGAGAAGCTGGAAACTTGTGCAGCACTTGCAAATTTAAGGTGCTGTGCCAGGGATAGGAATTCTGGTGACAGGGTGCCCAAATATCTGTATTAGCTTTGATGAGTCTAGTTTCATGTTTGTTTGGGGTGCAGGAGCCTTAAAATTAGTCTCTGGATTTCTCACAAAGTGAATTTGTCTACGAATTGTTGCTGAATTGGGTGTATTCATTAGGTGAAGGAGGATTCAGTGCTTCTTGTTCTACCATCTTACTGACATCACCTATCTATTAATTCTTCTTTAGAAGTTTTGTAGAATTCTCCAGTGAAACCATATGAACTGCAAGAATTGGTGGTAGGGGGCAGTTTTCAGATTACAGATTAATAGTTATAGGACTATTCAAATGATCTGTTTCATATTGGATAAGTTGTAGTAGTTTGTGGTTTTTAAGAAATTGAATTATTTTATCTAAGTTGTCAAATTTATGTGTGTAGTGTTGTTCATAGTATTTCCTTATCCTTTTGATGTTTCCAGAGTTTTTAGTGATTTCCCTTGCTTCATTTCTGATACTGGTAATTTTTCTCTTTTTCTTTGTCAGTATTACTAGAGGGTTGTCAGTTTTATTAAAGTTTTATAAGAAATAGCTCTTTGTTTCATTGATTGTCTCTATTTTTTTCTGCTTTTCATTTTCATTCATCTGCTCTTATTTTTGAGATGTACTTCCTTCTGCCTGATTTGTTTATTTTGCACTTCTTTTTCTAGGTTCTCGAGGTAGTAGTTTAGATTATTGTTTGAGACTTACTCTTTTCTAATATATCAATTTCGTGCTATAACATTTCCTCTTAGCATTGCTTTAGCTCTACTCACAAATTTTGATATGTGTATTTTCATTGTCATTCAGGTCTGTGTATTTTTTGACTTCCTTGAGACTTCTTCTTTGGCCCATGGGTTATTAGAAATTATGTTGTTTAGTTTCAAAGTGTTTGAAGATTTTCCTGTCTTCTTTCTGTTATTGATATCTACTTTCAGTTCATTATGGTGGGAGAATACATTCTATTTTTTTCAACTTGTTGAAGTTTGTTTTACAGTCTAGAGTATGGTCTATCTTGGTATATAATCCACAGACACTTGAAAAGAATGAGTGTTCAGCTGTTATTGATGAAGTGTCCAAAAAATGTGAATTAGATCCTTTTGATTGATGATGTTGTTCAGTCTTCCTATATCCTTGTTGATGTTCTGTCTACTTCTATCAGTCATTCTACAGGGACATTGAGGTATCCAGCCTTATTTGGATTTGTCTATTACTCCTTTCAGTTTCACCAGTTTTTGCTTCCTATATTTTGTAGCTCTGTTATTTGGTGCATACACATTTAAGATTGCTATATCTTTTTTGTAGATTTACCTTTTTTATCATTAGATAATGTTCCTCATAGTCTCTGGTCATTTTCTTTGCTCTGAAGTTGACTTAATCTGATATTAAGTAGCTATTAGCTACTCCTGCTTTCCTTTGGCTAATGCTGGCATATCTATCTTTTTCGATCCTTTGCTTTTAACTTACCTGTATCGTTATATTTACAGTGAGTTTCTTTTAGACAACATGTGGTTTGGTTATGTTTTTCAATCGACTCTGCCAATCTCTACCTTTTCATTGGTATATTTAGAAAATTAATACTTAATGTAATTATTGACATATTTGGGCTTAAGTCTGCTATTTTAGTTTTTGTTTTGTTTGGTCTCTCTGGTTTCATTTTACTTTTTTTCTTTTTCTTGTTGTCCTGTGGATTACTTGAGTGTTTTTTATAATTCCATTTGATTTACCTATAGTGTTTTTAAATGTATAATATTTTTAGTGATTGCTTTTGGTATTATATTACATACACATAATTTATTATAGTCTATTGGTTTCACAATTTTACCGGTTAAATGAAGTATAGAAACCTCATCTTTCTTTAAACCCCTTCCTCCGCCTTTTATTATATAATTGTCTTAAGTATTTCTTCTATATACATTTAGAACCACATCAGAAAGTGTTATAATTTTTGCTTCAACTGTCAACTATAATTTAGAAAAAGCAACAGATGATGCATATTTTTTTCTTCTTTAGATTTCATACTTGTTTCTCCTTCCACCGTAGACTACTCTTTATTTAAGTTACTATTCTAAATTTCTTTTCAAGATCTGTAAGTCTTACTGCTTTCCCTTGCTACCAGCCACTACTTATCAGATGAACTTATTTCAAAACAAGTTATGTCAAAACTCTAGTCCATTTGCTTCTGGAAGAAAATGAAATTTAATTATCATATTTCATACATACGTAATAGAGATAATAAAATCATGAAATGTAAAAAGAAGATGTAAAAATGAACATTCACAATAAATTCAAAGAGTTTTAAGACACACATTTGATGTGTACACTGATCTACAGTGAGATCTTGAAATTGTCATGTAATATCAAGATTGCAAAATAGATACACTGTTTTCATCTTACACTAATTTTTAACAAAAGATAGGCCCCAATAAAAGCCAACTGGACCTATGCCAGTCCCCAGGCATGTGTACAAGGAATTGCACTGCATGAAAAAACAAAACCACAGTAAATAACATGATTGAAACAGACAGATGCTTCAGGTGAGTGCGGTTTTTATTTTTAATAAAAAGCTAATTATACTTTCATTAATATGACTTCACATCTCACATTTTTTTCAAATGTACATTCTACAAATATGATTTTTGTCAAGATTTTTAAAAAATTATTTCTTATTTTTACTGTCTATTTTGCTGTGACCCTCAATACAATTATAAATCTTATTATTTTAAAGCACTCTAGTTTTATACAATAAAGGCAAGTTTTAAAAATTGGCTTAGAATTTGTATCCTCCAAGTTGTGTGGGATAATAATCATTTGATTGTAGAACTTGATTAGAGAACCTCTGGGAGTTGTTACTTCCTTTCTGGCCTTTGATGTGGTAGACCTTGTCTCTTTGGAAGCACTTTTACATTACATCTTAATTTATTGACATGCCTTTCTCTCATGAGAATGTGAGATTCTGGAAGGTAGGGATTAAAACTTAAACGCTTGTAAGCTGAACTAATTTATTACTAGAAGGGATGATTTTTTGTTGCAAAGTTCATAACTTTTTAATAAATATTATAAACAACTTTTTAAATAGATGACAAATATTTTTATATATTAATATGGTAATTTTAGAGAAAATGAATCTGTTGTAGCTAGGGGCAGAAATATTACTGTATTATAATTTATAAAGTAGAAATGAAATATAATATTTATCTATTTAGTAACTGGTATGTATTTGACATCTTCTTCAGGTCCTGAAGTTTACTGGTCACTGTGGGAATGGGAAGATTGTATAAAGCCTAATTCTCTCCTCTTAGGAGTCCCTACTCTAGTTAGGAAGATAAGAACAATATATAAAACAATCTGAGTAAATCTAAGCTTGTATAAAATGTGGGCCTAAAACAAGGTGGTAAAGAATATATACATGAGAGTTTCAAAGTTGGCATAGATTACACAGGGCTGGAGGATCAGGGATTTTTGCAACAGGTGAAACTCGAGTAGGGTCCTGAACTATGGGGTATGGTTTGAGTAGATGAAGGGAAAGCACTACTGGTTTTGGTAGAATGAGAAATTTCTGGAAGAAGGAGATTTTAAATAGGAAATACATTTTTAAATTACAGAAAGGAAAGACAAGGTCTCAAGAACCAATAAATATTGAGATTTGTGCTTCTTCTCTGTCATGTGGTGAAGACAAACAAGATGTCTCAGTTGAATGATGGGTGATATAAATAATAAAAGAGATATCTGAGGCAGTGGGTGGTCTGGATAATGGCTGTTCAAGCCTGATGAGCCGTCTTCTGAAATCTCAGTAGTCAGTAGAAACTCAAATACTGAAGACTAAAGTTTGTAAATATGGTAAGATATCCAGGGGCTTCTGGGAGAAAGGAAGATCAATAGGTGGAGCCTTAGGCCTGGGTTCCTAACTAGGCCAAGGTGCCCAACGTGACATAAGGGCAGTGGCCCAAACCTTTAATCACTGAACTCATTAAGAAAAAAACTGGCTTGGCACAGTGGCTCATGCCTGTAATACCAGCACTTTGGGAGGCTGAGGTGGGTGGATCACCTGAGATCAGGAGTTTGAGACCAGCCTGGTCAACATGGTGAAACCCGGTCTCTACTAAAATTACAAAAATTAGCCAGGTGTGATGGTGCACACATGTAATCCCAGCTACTCAGGAGCCTGAGTCAGGAGAATCACTTGAACGCAGGAGGCCAAGGTGGTAGGGAGCTGAGATCATACCATTGCATTCCAGCCTGGGTGACAGAGTAAGACTCTGTCTCAAAAAAGAAAAAAAAAAAAAAAGAAAAAACAGGAAAAACAACTTTGGGTTAAAGATTTATTTTTTTCTCAACCATTGCTGAATACATGGACCCTGACATAGGCAAATATCTCTAAATTGGACAGATTATACCCATGTGTAAGTTTAATACATAGAGATTTAATTATGTAAGTCATATATTTTTGGTATTTGTTTTGAATATATGACTTATGCAATGTTGTCTCACAGAAAATTAGCATATATATGTTAAAAATTTGTATCAACATAAATTGTATATGAAATATACATCTTCTATATACCGGTAGTGCTATCACTCTTTCAAACACATTTAAAGGAAAAAAAATACCCATAAAACATAATTCTTTAGGTTTTCCTGGAAAATATTCTCTCCACTCCATATGTGCCTTGAGTTTATAATTAAAGTCATGCCTGGACCAAGTCATCAGAATTTTAAAGGTTATATACATGGAATGTCAAAACAGCCATTTAAAACACATTGATAGAGTGAAGGATTGGCTGAGATGATTTCAAGTTTCTACCACGATCAACATTAACTAATTCTGTGAATGAGAAGCATTTTGTCTACTGGAAGTGCTTTGGTTTACATTCTGCTAAATGATCAGGTTTACTGGCTTTCTTGACTGGGTAACCAGATTCTTTGAGGATGCAGACACAACCTCATGTGAAGCAACAACCTCCTATAATCACAAGTTCTGGTAATTGTGGTAGCAGAGTAACAAGAGAGGCAGCTGTCCCACTGCCATTTGTCTGTGCAACACATGTTTGCATAAAACATTATAAAGTACTTTATACTTGGAACTTGTTTTGTCTGTAACTTTTTGAAAACAAGAGAACTTTTATCACCAAGTTTAGAATGGTCTTGAATTTTATGGCTTCTTCGATTTGTATCCAGATTTATGTCAGCTGGATTTCACTTTGGTCCTGTTGGCAACACATGACTTTCTGGTTCTGAGACAGAGGAATGAGAAGGTGCATAGTCATCAAATTGCTAAACCACACATTTTAGGGAGCTAAGTGTAAACAAATCAAAATCATATGAACTAAATTTACTGAAAAATACACGTAAATTTAAAAATTAATGGAAAAAAATCAATGCCAAAATGACCAGTGCCTTGTCTCAAAACCAGAAACACTTAAAACATTATTTGCTGAACTTAAAACTGTAGCTGGGCTTGTTATTTCCTATTTGAGTGAAAAGAAGATCAAGATGGCAAAGCACTGGACAGAAAAGTATTCTAATAAACAAAAGAAAAAACTATTTTAGAAGACTGTGTATTTCTTATTATGAAAGCCATCTGTATTACCTCAAGATGTAGAATTTTGCACCTGGAATCAGATGATGTAGTCTCCAGGCTGGAAAGGCCTTGAAAATTGTTCAGTCATGGCACCATATCCTGGGCTTGAATCCCTGCCATATGACTAGTGGCTTGTGCTTGGACCATCTCTGTGGCAAACAAAGATCTGTTTCTTCAGGCAGCCCATTACACATTTAATGGACTATTAGAAAGAAACCAGTCTCTCTGGAGCTTCCACCAATTTGTGTTTAGCCCTCAAGACTATACAAAACTGGTTTAATTCATTTTTTTTTCTTAGAACAGTTTGTTTTAGTTATTTTTGTTTTGCAAGAGCAGAAACTCACAAATGTTACCTTAAGAAAAAGGGTGTTTCTTATAAGGATCCATATGGAATGGAACCAAAAGAGAGAAGTTAGTAGGAACAAAGCCAGCTTCCTAGGACCTCATTCTGTCTCTCCCCTTTTCTGCTCTCTCTCTCTTTCTCCCTTGTTCTTGTCCCTTGCTCCTTCTGAGCACCTTGGCTGCATTCTGAAGTTTGCTTTGTTTTCTTTTCACTGCTCCAGAATGTTCTCTGCTTATAAGGAGTTTTGCTCGCTCATCATTTTAGTTTACATGTGTCCTCTGTTTGCTGTGGGCCAACTCTTTTTTTTTTTTTTTTTAAATTTATTTATTATTATTATACTTTAAGTTGTAGGGTACATGTGCATAACGTGCTGTTGGCTTCTCTTTAGCGTTTGCCTCTATTACTAACTGGTTTTCTAAACCAAATTCCGTTTTAGTGAGAGGTCCAGCTGACCCTTTTTCTTTTTTTTCTTTTTGAGATGGAGTTTCGTTCTTGTTGCCCAGGCTGGCGGGCAATGGCACCATCTTGGCTGGCTCACTGGAACCTCCGCTCCTGGGTTCAAGTTATTCTCCTGCCTGAGCCTTCCGATTAGCTGGGATTACAGGCTTCTGCCACCATGCCCAGCTAATTTTTTGTTTGTTTGTTTGTTTGTTTTTGTATTTTTTTTTTGTATTTTTTTTGAGACGGAGTATTGCTCTGTCGCCCAGACTGGAGTGCAGTGGCGCGATCTCGGCTCACTGCAAGCTCTGCCTCCTGGGTTCACGCCATTCTCCTGTCTCAGCCTCCCTAGTAGCTGGGACTACAGGGGCCCGCCACCACATCCAGCTATTTCTTTTGTATTTTTTTTTTTAAGTAGAGAAGGGGTTTCACCATGTTAGCCAGGATGGTTTCGATCTCCTGACCTCATGATCCACCCTCCTCAGCCTTCCAAAGTGCTGGGATTATAGGTGTGAACCACTGCACCCGTTTTGTATTTTTAGTTGAGACGGGGTTTCATCATGTTGGTTGGGCTGGTCTTGAACTCCTGACCTCAGGAACTCCACCCGCCTGGGCCTCCCAAAGTGCTGGGATTGCAGGGGTGAGCCACTGCACCCGGCCTAACTGACCTTTTTTACTCCAGGTGCTGGCATAGGTGAATAAGCCACTCACTGCCTGTCAACTACTGGTTCAGTCACGTGCAACTGGAGTGCTGCTGGGTTATGCATGTGTAAAGCATGGTGGTTGCATGGGTCTCTAGGGGGCAGGACTGTGGTAGAGGCACTATCTCTTCCAAGTGGAGAGGGTGGGTGGGCAGTAGGTGATACTCCAGTATATGTCTTCTAATTATTTGAAGTGTGTGCTTTTATATCTTCTAACCCTTTTGTTCTCCAGGTTAAATATCCCCTGGTTTTTCAATTGTTGCTCTTTGGACATGGTTTTGAGTGTCTTCACCACTTCATCTCTCTTCTGTACTTAAATGATGGCTGGAAGTTCAAAAATCATTCCAAATTAATCCAACAAGTGAGCTTTAGGATAGGAATATCATCTACTATGTTTAATATTTTGCTTCAACTCTGCTGCCCAAGATTCAATTGTTTTTTTCTTACAGTCACCTCATCTTGTTGGCTCATAGAATTTGTTGTTGACTAAAACCTTGAAGTCCCTTCTGTACATGCTTCTAAGAAAGCCTTTCTCCCATTTTATGTACTGTTGGCTCTTTGTACCGAGGTTTAAGACTCTTCATTTACATTGCTTGAATTTAATTTTTGTTAAAAAGAAAAAAATTATTTTTGTAAATAAACAAAACCTGCTCCCTGCCCTTTAGGAGCTTACCTTCTTCACTGATCATGTTTGTCATATAAAGGTCTTTAATAAATATTTCTTTAATAACTAAATGTGGAAAACTCATTTTGTTAGGGTTTTCCTTTGCAATCACTTGTCAAATCTTTTCAGATTGATCCTTAATCTATTATCCAACATTTTTTACTCTCAAATTCATATAGTAGTCACTTGATCACTTGCCCTTAGATCCAGTTTTCTTTTCTCTCTTTTGCTCTACTCTGTTTTGTAGCATAGAGAATTTATCCCTGAAAACTATGTTTTCCAGGTTCCATTGCTAATTGGCTTCTAGCTAGGTTCAGATAATGATGATACCCAAGGGGGATTGGAGGGCAAGAGAATGGGAGAAACCAGGATGTTTCTCCCCATCTCTCTTGCTTTGACCATCAGTCTCCAGGGCAGTGTCTGCTGCCTTTGTAGGACAGCATCTCAGTTCATGGTGTCAACAACTCCTTGACTCTTGGCCTCAGTAATATCACCTCCTCTCTTTGTTATTTTAGTCCTAGAGGTAGTGGTAGCTTTCTGAGTCTGGCTAATCTCTGGGTTGCCTCAAAGTCACCTGTTGGGCCTTTTAAGTTTTTTCTATCCCTTTGTAAATGGATCCCATATTGAATTTCCTTGGGTGAATTACCTAGTTGGATGCTGTTAGTCATAACTCTATATATTCTCTCCTTCTCGTTTACAAATAACAAAAAGAAGATTTATTGAAAATATACCCCATTAGCAGGTCACTCAGAGTGGTATAATGGAGCAGTGATTAAGAGCATGAGCTCTGGAGTCAGATTTTCCTGTCTTCAAATCCTAGATCCATCAGTTATTAGATGTATCACCTTGAGCACTGTGTCTACGTGTTTATATTCTCTTTGTCTTAGTTTTCCCTTTGTAAGTTCAGAACACTAAAAGTGAACTGTAGAGAATTGTGAGACTTATGGGAAATACTTTCTGTATTTGAAATATTTTGTGTCAGATAAGTTTTGGAATTTGGAACTTTTTGGATTTTAGAAAGGTAATATGGCACAAGTACCTAATATTTACCATAAACATTACCATATATTATATACAATTAATTTATATGTATGTAATATACCATACCTTATGTAATACCCCAGTGGAATCTAGGGCACCAATCAGTAACCGAACATTAACACTTTCTGCAGCTAAACATCAGAACAGATTTTGCATCCAAATGAGTTTGGCCAAGTTTTGCTGCTGACTGAGTTACAAAAATAATTGGTTTCAAAGGCTTTTGGGTTTTAGAATTACCAGTAAGGGACTATGGGCCTGTACTGCAAAACATTTAGAAGAATGTCTGCCTCATAGGAAGCACTGGATAAGTGTTACTGAAAACTTCTTCCAGTTTGGCACCGATTCATTACCCTGTATCCTACTTGATTAAAAAGTCCATTCGAGAGGAAGGGTCCCAGGCCTTTCCCAGATTACATAGCTCCAAAATCATGGTATAAATCAACCTCCAATTTTTTTTTTTTTTTTTTTGAGACGGAGTCTGGCTCTGTCGCCCGGGCTGGAGTGCAGTGGCCGGATCTCAGCTCACTGCAAGCTCCGCCCCCCGGGTTTACGCCATTCTCCTGCCTCAGCCTCCCGAGTAGCTGGGACTACAGGCGCCCGCCGCCTCGCCCGGCTAGTTTTTTGTATTTTTTAGTAGAGACGGGGTTTCACCGTGTTCGCCAGGATGGTCTCGATCTCCTGACCTCGTGATCCGCCCGTCTCGGCCTCCCAAAGTGCTGGGATTACAGGCTTGAGCCACCGCGCCCGGCCAACCTCCAATTTTTAAAGTTCAGAAATGCCACATGCCTTTTGCACTAATTATTTTAACTTAATAGGAAATACAAATAAATATGGGAATTTCACAAGTCATCCACTGACTAGGTAGAAATCCTGTTCTATTTTGTCAGGAAAAAATATCTAATATGACGAAGGCTGAGAACTTATCACATGTAACAGCCAAAAAATTAGGAAAATATTGTTGTGAATTTTCATTTCATCCTGGGTTTGACTCACTCAATGACAATGACTTATTCCCCAGAAAATCTGAAATCTTCTTCAGGCTCACTGACTTCTTAGCCAAACCGATCAGTCTTAAGTAGCAATCTTAAAGATCAGCAATTCTGTGAGTTTCCTCAGCTTTGAAAGATTAGGTTACATTTGTCTTGGAAATTTAAGTTCTAGGATAAAAGCAGAATTGGTATTCTTGTTATCAAATTTTAAGATAAATTTTTTTAAAAAAACCTCTAAAAGATAGTGTAAGAAAATCCTTCATATATTTAAAAATTGAGACTGTATCTGACCCCTTTAAAGTTGCATAAGTTAGTACATCAAGAAATTCCTTAATTCCTTTCCAACCTTTCCTTGCTTGGACCATCACTTTTCTTGCTGACTAATTTTATTAAAGGTTTTGGAAGAGCTGACAGCACTTACTTAAAAATTTCACCACTTAAGTATTATAACAGCAAAATTAAAATTCTTTAAATAAAAGCCCTGTTTGGTTCTCTACAATTTTTTCTCTCATTATTTTCGATGGCTCTGTAGAAATATTTCTTTTGGTACTATTGATGGAGACCTGTTCTCTGTCTTTTCTGACACTGGTAATTATTCCAGAAGGTACCAATAACTCCCAAGTGAGTCATTTAACTCACCAGGAAACTCAATAGACTGAAGCCAAGCTTGCTAAGAGCTCAGGGCTCTTGTTTTTGTTTTTGTTTTGTTTTCTTGCTTTTTCCTTAAATATTTTATTTTATATTTTGAGACAGGGTCTCACTCTGTTGCCCAGGCTGGAGTGCAGTGGTGCGATTTTGGCTCACTGCAACCTCCACCTCCTATGTTCAAGCAATTTTCTTGCCTCAGCTTCCCTAGTAGCTGGATTATAGCCATGTGCCACCATGCCCAGCTAATTTTTGTATTTTCAGTAGAGATGGGGTTTCCCCATGTTGGCCGGGCTGATCTCAAACTCCTGGCTTCAAGAGATCCACCTGCCTCGGCCTCCCAAAGTGCTCGGATTACAGGTGTGAGCCACTGCACCCGGCCACAGGGCCTTTGGTTCTGCTCTCCCACACCAATCAAGCGCTCCAGTAGCAGGGAAGCCACAATTAGGGGCACAAAAGACCAAGCTGTCAGAAGCAGAGATGGATCTTCTTCCTCTTGAACAGTAAGCACACAGGGGCCAGTCTCCTGTACCCGCAACAAAAACCCTTCCTCTGTTTCTTGTCACCTTACACAACTTCAGAGTGGGGGCTTTCAGCAAAGGACCTTACCCTCCTCTCCACCGCCTGTGCCATCCTCTTGTGGCCACTATCAATGGCTCCTTGGGCAGTTTCCTTTCCTACCACCTCTGTCGAACTTAAATCTGAGGTTGCCTCAGTTAGACTGTCTGCTTTATATCAGAGTCTGACCCAAAACTTGGGAAATTTCTGGCCTCTTAGGTATTTATTTAATTATTTATTCAATACAATGTTTCTTTTTCACTTTCTGGTGTGTTATGTATGTCTCTTTATATTATATATTATATTATATGTCTATGTATATTAATCTGTTTTGGTCAGCTCAGGCTACCATAAAAATAATGCCATAGAGTAGGGGGCTTAAATAACAGAGATTTATTTTCTCATAGTTCGCAGGCTTCAAGTCCACGATCAAGGTGCCAGCAGGGTTGAGTTCTGGTGAAAGCTCTCTTCCTGGCCTGTTCCTGGCTGCCATCGCACTGTGTGCTCACGTGGCCTGGCCTCTTCTCTGTGTGCATTTGTTTGAGAAGAGAGAAAGTGAGCTCAAGCTCTCTAGTGTCTCTTCTTATAAAGGAAATAATCCCATGATGTCACACTCATGACCCCATCCAAACCTAATTACCTCCCAAAGTCCATGTTCAAATAACATCACATTGGGAGTTAAGGCTTTAACATATGAATTTTTTGGGGGTAACACAAACATTCAGTCCATATATATGTCTGTGTGTGTGTGTGTGGCATATACATATATATGTGTGTGTGTGTGTGTGATTAAGTGCCAAGCCTGTGATGTTCCATCTAAATTGAGGGCAAAGCTATCAATATTTGTGACAAGATGGTAATCATTTTGTCCTTTAAAAAATTCTGGTAGAAATTAAATATGTTTTGAGAAAGTATCAGTCTCTTCCTAAGTAAACAGAAAAAGTTCAAATACAAATTTAAAACCATTAGAGGAAAGGCAATATTTAATAATAATGAAGCCAGAGGTAAACACAGAAACTCAGAAGTATCAAATACTACTTTGAACCAGTTTCCGTTTCCAATAATTCCCATAGAAAATGCCCTAATGAGACAATACATATGTGAAACAGTTTTGGAAAGGCACAGTTTTTAAGATGCATTTGTATTATTTGCATTGCTGACTTCTGCTATTTTGTTGCTACATATTTTGGCCCAGATTCTCATTCCTTAGGGCCAGGAGACCAGATTAACAACAGTCTCCAGAGAAAAGACCTCCGGGTATTCTGCCTGTGTGGAGAGGTGGGGGTGGGGAGGGGGGAAGGGTTGCCTCTAATTCCCAGAGCCCATGGACAGGAAATCTGGTCACAGCCCACTCGGTCACTCTAATCACTCTTTCTGTGGTCTCAGAGAGAGGGAGCTAGCAGAAGACGGCTTGGGAGAACAGGAGAGGAGGAGAGGAGAGCCTGCAATAAAGGTGCAAGCCAACCAAACATCCTCAGCCTTTTCAGTTATCTATTATCAGAAAGTGAACAGAAACTTACAGGCTGAGGGATGTTTATTCTCTCACTGAATTTCATTCGGTTTTGCCTGATGGCTGACAACCTTTCTGTATTGTCATATATATATATATATCACTGTAATTAAGAGCGTGGGGCTGTGGAGCTAGCAGAGACCTGAATTGAGTCTTGACTCTGCCCCTTACTAACTGCGTGGTCTTGAGCCAATTACTTTACATCTCTGGGCTTGTCTGTTTATTTGTGATGTGCGCCAAAATTAGTATGTACAAGATATTCTTGTTTGTCTAAGTAAGATAATGCAAGGGAAACACCTAGCCCAATGCCTGGCACATAGTAAGTACTCAACAAACACTAGCTGCTGTTAATTTTATTGTGGCCACTGTTTATTGTTCTTGCCTGAGTTTGAATCCTGGCTCTGCCCCTTACTAGCTGTGTAACTTTGGGCACATTGTTAAATCAACCTTTCGGTGCTTTAGTTTCCTCATCTAAAAAAATAGTGATAATATTATTACCCATCTCATAAAATTATTATGAGGATTAAATAAACTGATATGTATATAAAGTTCATGGAAGAGTGTCTAGCATGCAGTGCTATATATGTATGTTAAATCATTAAATAACACTATTATCATCACGCTAATCAAATTAAAGAGAAATTCTTCTTTCCTTTATCCATGAAATACAAAATCAAATTCTAAAGAGATAACGTTGTTCAAGGTAATGGAAACATCTGGTTAACTGTATTTCAATGATTAATAAAAACAGGAAAGATTACCTTAAAAATCTTATAATAACTTTATTAATGAAACAACCTCAGTTTTTTGAACATAAAAACATTGCATTTAATTCATAGAAATTATGTTTTCATCAATATTAACCTATGTTTTAAAATGTCCACTGCATAAAGCTTGCAGGCAAACCTCAAGGCAATCAAAAGATTTGCCTCAGCAAAATCTAAAATAATAATAAAAAAGGATATTGGATTGGAAGATCAGACTAGATATGCTGGAAACTGAATTATGTAAATTGACATTCAAACTTCAGGAAGTAAAGTCACAATATCCACAGATTAAAAACTCCTTTCTTTACCTTCCTGAAGAAAATGTGGAGCGTAGGTTAATGGAGGGCCTCTAGCACCCTCCATGACCAGATGAGGAGAGGCTAGCTGCTGGGATGTGGTTAGGGCGGGTGTTGAGGTATTATTACTGAGGAGGGCATCTTAATCTTTCTTTCGATCACACACTTCTTTGAGGATCTAATGTAATCTGTGGACCATCTCCACTGAACCAGATAACATTTTTTTTTCATCCTTTTACGTCACAGACCCCAAGATGAGAACTTCTGGTTACACATCTTAAAGAAGGCCTATGCTCCACACCTTGGAAGGTGTTCAGAGTCTGGAATCAGGAGATTGGGCTCTTCAGGGATCTCTGGAACTTTTTAGTGTCCCTGTGAAAGTGTGACAAGTCACTCTTCACTGGCAACATCCAAGCTTCCTTGATGGAGGACAGGCAGGTCTCTGGCAACTGTGTGTGTATACGTAAATATATATGTAGTGGGATAAGGAACTAACACCATCAGTTCTGTGTGCTTGCTATGAACTAGGTTTATCATTTTTGTCCCTGTAACCCTCTGAGATAGAAATTCCTCTCCCCACACCGGCTTACAGAGAAAAAAATTGAGACTCAAAAAGGCAGGAAGCATATCCAAAGTTACACAGCCAGTACCTGTGGATCTGGAGTGTAAACTCCAGACCTGTGTGGTCTCCAGGCCTTACTCTTCTTCCCGTTCAGAAGAAAGGGCAGTTCTTCTCTCTGTTCCTAAAAAGATCCTTTGAAGATCTCCATCCAGGTGAAAAAAGAACTTTCTCATCAGAAGAATTTATATTTATATACATTTATATTTAAAGAAATTATTTATATATTTTATATTTACCTTTAATAAAATCACTTTGGGGGCGATTATTTTCTTCTGTTTTTTTGTATGTAAAATTTTATTCTTGCAACCTTTTATTATCATGCTGAGAAATAACAATCCTAAGTTGCATTTATTTGATAACGTTCTTTTAAGAAACTCAGCAAATATAACTCCTGATAATTCTAAAATTTTTTAGTAACTTGAAATTATCTTGAGAATGTTAAAGTCAGTTAGTTCATTTCCCAAAGGGTTTTCTTTTGCCTTTTTCTATTGAAGAAAATTTTATTTCATTTATATGAAGTCAATTAGTCTATTGATCAAAGAACATTTAGTGAGCACCAACTATATGCCAGATATTATGTTAATGAATTTGTTGGACTTATTTTTAAGAAAATTCCAATTCTATCTTTTAATCAAGATTTGGATTAGCTTGCATTTTTATAAACAGCAAGAGTCTGAATACAGGGTATGCAGGAATAATACAAATTGGGCTAATAGCTAACCTTTGAGGGCCACCATGCTGACTGTTCTGTTTTCCCTCTAGATCTCTTCTCTGCCCTTCTTTGCCCTGTCCCGTTCTTTGGGGAGTGTGTGGTAAGGGGGTGGTGGGAGTGCTGATCTCTACATATTGATTCTCCTGGCATCTCTTCCTTTTTGTGTTCTGGCTCTATTTGGTTGACCAGCAGGAAAGCAGGGGGTGGGAGGCGAGAGAACCCGTTGTATTTATTTCTGCTCTCTCTGCTCTCTCCCTCTCTTGTCGTGGTCTGGCAGGGATGAGTTCCTCTGCTGCTTTGAATCTGTCAGGGGTGCCTCTTTCCCAGTTCCAGCTCTCTCCTGGCTCTGCAACATTGTTTTGACTACTTGCCCTGTCAGACCTAGGGCTGATACTGCCTTCCCACTGCTCCTAGTCCCTGGATGCCTCGCCATTCCCTATTGGTTGCTTTAGCTTTGCCCACACCCCTGTAAATAGTCCTTTATTTTGAATGTGCCATCTGTTTCCTTTAGCATCCTGACTGATACTGCCAATTAGTCTGTGCCAAGTACTATGCTATGACTTCTACATGGATTATCTCATATAATACATACCCACCCTATCTGTTAGGCTCTAATATTATTTTTATTTTTTATAAAAACCGATCAAAAGGAGATTTAGAGAGAGTAGTTTGACCAAGGGAACATAACTTGAAAGTGGCAAGGCCGGGATTCAAACCCAGGCAGTTGGATTCTAGAGCCCCCCTCTTAGGCATGACACTGTATGTCTCTGACCAGGTTCTCTGGGAGGTGGACTGTGAGAGGAAGGTTTGCAGGCAGGCGGCATCTTTGGAGGTAGAGCTCTCAGAATCAATGCCTCTGAGAGAGTGAAGGCAACAGGATTGGGTAGAAGGGGAAGGCCAACTATAATGCAATGGCAATGCAAGCCTATGATGACCACATGAGGAGTTCTGGAGCTGGGATAACTCTCAAACTCAGGTAGGGGAACTAGGGTTTTACACCCTAGTATTGACCAGTCGCTCAATGCAGGGCTTTAACCTGTGGCTCTCTTCAGCCAAAGCAAGTCCCGAGGAGAAACAGTTGAAAGTGGTGACTGCCAGCGCTTCCAGCAGCTGGGGGATGAGGGTCTAGTCCTGCAGGGCAGATCTGGGCAACACACCATGGCATCATTACATTGTTTGAAACACATATGGGTGTCAGAAGTTAGCAGCTGGCTCAAATTATGGGCCATCTTGGAACATTTTTATTAGACTTATGTATATGGTTGGTTTCTCTAGCTTGTTTGAGTGTGTGAGTGTGTGTGTGTGTGTGTGTGAGATGATAATAATGATTATAGTGTAATTATTCAACATTGCTGAGAAAACACTGAAGTAAGAGTTAAGATATTTGGATTCAAGTTCTTGGTCTGCTGCCAACTATCTATGTGCTTTTGTTCAATCTACTTGATGTTTTTGGATCCTGGTTTCCTTATTCATAAATTGAGAAGCTTTGATTAGATGGTCTCTAAGGCTGCTTTCAGCTGTAAAGTTCTATGTTTCTCTTAATTTATTAGCTTTCTAAAAGCCAGAAATAGCAAGAATAAACATGTTGGAATGCTTTTTAAGTAACACTGGATATTATTTCTTGCAACTCCCAGTTAGTGACTTTCTCAAGCTTTCTCAATAAATCATGATGAATCTCATGAAAATTCACACAGCCTCAGTATCACCCAGCGTTCTCTGAAGAACAGAGATGATCCTTTTCTCCCTGGGATGTCTTTATTTGGCATATATGAGATTTTGGAATGCTAGACACTTCTCATTCTTTCTGAGCATAGCTCATACAGATGTTTTATTTTAAGCATTGTTTTGAAATAATTGCTTTCACAGGGTCATTGTTATAGTTTGTACAGACATGGTTTTAATTTGGGTAGATATATCTTGATCAAAGCAAGAAGGAATGGAAAATGCCCTTAGCTTGGGTTGGTGAACTAAAACTGGTTCTCAGAGTATAGAAAGGCTAGAGAAACAAACACACAAACAGATAAACAAACAGAAAGTAGATAACAAAAAAGGGAATGAAGGTAGTCACAGAATTCTGAAAAAAAATATTGAGTAAGTACTCAACATTGTGAACTTTAATTAAAACGAACCTAAATATATTTTAACAACAGAGAAAAAGCTTAAATACTGACCCAAGTAAATACAGAAATCTCTCAAGATTGATTTTTCTGAGCTGTGGCAAACAATTCAATGAAAATGGGAAGTAACTGTTATTGTCAGTCATGTATGGCCCTGTCTGTATGATTTCCCAACATAAACCTTATGGTCGAAACGGCCTGAACCATAAATAAATAAATAGACGTACCTTCACTCCGACTTCTTTACCTGACTCTCGTTAAACCCTATCAGTGACTGTAGAGGGCCAAAGAAGCAATTTCAATAAATATTTCATTACGTGGGAGCCCATTTGCTGGTATTTCAAATAAACAAGTACATTTTCTCACTCGGTAGACACTAGAAGGGAAAACTCTCCAGT
This sequence comes from Theropithecus gelada, assembly GCF_003255815.1. Lineage (NCBI taxonomy): Eukaryota > Metazoa > Chordata > Mammalia > Primates > Cercopithecidae > Theropithecus > Theropithecus gelada. Next base: position 88,678,693 of record NC_037673.1, on the reverse strand, counting down.
TTCCATTTTCAGACTTTCTTTTACTTTCTGAGGAGGTCAGTCATTTTCGTTTTCCAGTGTACAACTCGATTATTTATTGGAGGAAAATGTTTTAAACCAGGAAAACGAAAAAAAGAAAAATCCAACCAAATAATTTATGGAAGACCGTCTCCTGGCAGATTAATCCTTGCCACTTGGCCAGGGCTCATTCCAGAGTGATCAGACTGGCCAAGCTTAAATTGTACATCCACAAGAAGTTGCATAAATAACCCCAAATGCTGTGAACCTCTTTGCACTCGGTCATCTCCACGACCTTCAAAGCAAATGTCAGAAAGGTACTAAGAGAAAATATAGCCTGAGATGCTCTAGTTATGGTATTTTCTAATAAATAATAACCTTTTTGGCTCCTTTCATCTAAACACATTTATCATTTAAGACACATATGCTTCTTCTAGGTAAGTGAGTAGAAATATGTCCCTTTTCCTTGTGGGTAACCTGGAACTATAATTAAAAGTATTGTAAGCCATGCTTAGGAGCTGTCTTCTGAGGCTGAGTTAACTCTTCAGTAATATCCTTATTTTATTTTCTTAATTTCATTAATCTGAACATTGCCACAAACTATGGTTTGTTTTAATTACTCTTTGCAAAGAGACTGGGTGGATGTGAGAGGGATTGAAGAGGCTATTTTCTGAAAAGTTCCAGCTTCCATCCTGCTGATCCAAAAGATGGCCCTTGATTTACAGCTACAGAGAGACAAGAGCTGTCATAGTTAGAGACTTCGCCTGGTCATTTTTTGCTCAGCAATTTCATTCCAAAACTGAAGTCATATTCTCGCCCAAGCTCTTTTCTGTCCTCAAGTTTTCAATTTTGGCTGGAGATATTACAAGTATTCCAGTTTCCCAAACCAGAAATCATAAAGTTCTTAATCCTTCTTTCTAATTCTCTTTAATATGTTATGTGCTGTTGAGTCTTTCTCAATAGACTCCCTTTTTAGTGAAGAAAGTGATAGATTTAGAAAAGGGGACCTGGAATTCTAGTATCCCAACTCTGCCACTTACTGATTATGAGAGCTGGCAAGTTGCTAAGTTTTAGTGTCTTCACCTATAGAATGAGCAATAGCCATATATGTTTGCTGACCTCACAGAGATGCTTTCATTATGAAATGAGTTAGTATAAATTGTTGATTATGCCAATCTATGTAATAGAAAGAAGCAAGGGTGACCTAATAAGATTGCCTTTCTTTGGGCACCAGGGCATGACACTTCTGTTCTTTGCACACCATCAACTCCCATCCATACCTTTGCCAAATTAGACGACTAGTTTGCTGTCACTTACTGCTGATACCCATCTCTGATCATCATGAGGATTAAACCCTCTAGAAGCTGCTCATCACAGTGCTTACCCCTGTGGATCAAGAGAAGAGGCACACAACACATCATCCCATACCATTACTACTGAAAGGCCATTCTAAGCTGCAGCTGAATCTAGTTATGCCAAAGCATCCACAATCCTTTCAGAGACTACAGAGATGAAATCCACCCTTCTTTACATTCATGTTTCCTCAACTGCCTACTGGACATCTCCTTTGGGACATCCCACAGGAAGATCGTACTTGAAAGGCCTAAAATTGGAGTTAATATTTACTTTTCCCACACTGTTTCTTTCCAGCGGCCCCCATCTCAGTGTATAGCACTCCCATTCACTCACTTGCCCAAGGGAGCAATCTGGGGTTGCCCTCTCTCTAGTCAATATCTAATTAAACACGAAAGCCTTTGTGTCTGTTTCCTAAACACTTAATTCTATTTAATTTTCTTCATCTTCATTGCCATCTACCCTGTTTCAGGACATCATCATTCCGTACCTGCATTACAGTCACACCTTCATAAATTGTCAACTGGTGTCTCCTCATTCCGCTACCTCCCTCGATTCTGTCTCCATATTCAAGCCAGAGTTATCATTGTGAAAAGCAAATCTGACCATGTCACCACCCTGCCTGAAATGTTTTCAATGGCTTCCAATTGTCTTTAAGATACTGGCCAAATCCCATGAATCCTGTAAAGTTAAATTTCCCCTATTGCCTCCAGCTTTCGTCTCCCCGTTCTTACTGTGTATGAACAGCTTATAAATTTAAGTGATTGATTACTTTCAGTTTCAAGAATGTGCCACGATTTTGCAATGCTAGTCCTTCTTACTTGGGTTACTTTCTTTCCCCTCTTTGTCTTGCTAATTCCCAATCATTTTTTGGATTTCAGTTTAGATGTTGCCTCTTGTAGAAGGCTTTTCCTAATTCCACAAGCTCTAAGAACACCTTGAACTTCTGCTGTAACAACACTCATGGCATTGTTTGGTCCTTGTCTTTTTACCCACCTGTGTCCCTCACTAACACTCCACAGAGGCAGGGATTATGTCTGGCTGGTTTCTCCCTATAGTTTAAGTATTCGTCACAGTACCTGAAACATAGAAAACTCTCAAGTATTTGTTGAATAAAGAAAGAAAGAAAACAAATGATATCTTTATTCATTTTCCTGGGGAAACAGAATGATATGGTTAAAAAATCAACCAGGTGTCAGTGGTCCTATATTAAAGTCTGACTTCCCAATTATGTGATTGGGTATCACACAAACTTCTCTATAGAATGGAATAGCAATATCGGTTTCAGACTACTTCAAGAGTTGTTTTAATAGTAGTGAGGTTATTTGCGTGAAAGTTCACTATGCTGGGCATGGTGGCTCATTCCTGTAATCCCAGCACTTTGGGAGGTGGAGGTGGATGGATTGCTTGAGCCCAGGAGTTTGAGAGCAGCCTGGGCAACATGATGAAACCCCATCTTTACAAAAATACAAAAATTAGCTGGGTGTAGTGGTGAGTGCCTGTGGTTCCAGCTACTCAGCAGGCTGGGGTGGGAGGATCACCTGAGCCTGGGGAGGTCAAGGCTGTGGTGAGCCATGATCACACCACTGCACTCCAGCCTGGGTGACAGAGTGAGACTCTGTTTAAAAAAAGAAGAAGAAAAGAGAAAAAGGAAGCAAGCTCACTGTAAACTGTAACATTTCCTACAAAGACATGTCATTTTTACAATGGTCATTTATACCTTCATTGGCATATTCATGTATATATTAACTATTGTAGACCTACTATTTAAATTTAGCTACTTAAAAATTTTATACTGTGTGTATATATGTATTGTGGCATAATAACCTTCTTCAAAAACTTAATGGCTTAAAACAGCAACTGTTTATTTACCCCATGATTCGGTGGGTTGGCAATTTAGGCTGGGTTCAACTGGACAGTTGGTTTTGGCTGGCTCTCTAGTCAATTATTAGGTCAGCTGGAAGCTGGCTGGTCTGGGGTGGTTTTGGCTCAAGAGCTTGGCCCTGCCTCATCCTCCAGCAGGTGAGCATGGGCTTGTTCACTCAGTGGAGGCAGGGTTCCATGACAGTAGATGGAAGAACATAGGGCCTCTTGACTTTTTGGCTTGGAAATGGCACAATATAACTTTGCCGCACTTTAGTAGACAACACACATCCCAAGTCAGCCTATTTTAAATAAGTAGGGAAGTATTTTCCACCTCTTGATAGGAAAACCCCCAAAAGCATATTATAAAGAGGTGTGGATACAGGGACGGAGGAATTGTGGCCACCACATGCTGTCATCGTCTTCTTTCAATTATTTACCACGTCACAAATCTGACCATGTTACCTCTTAGACTACACTATTAGGTTACTCTTCATTGTCTATAAAATAAAGTCCAAGTTCATAACAAAGGTCTCCATGAACTTTTCATATTGGTGTCATCTACCTGGTCCTTTATGCTTTAAGAATAGGACATTTCTTATAATCAAAAGCAAAAAACGAAACACTTGTACAGTTTCTAGCCTTTGCAGTTCATGCTGTTCCCTCTGCCTGGAGAGCTCCTCCCACCTTTCCATGTTTGGATGAGCTTACTCAGTCTAATAATAAAAACAATGCCACTTATTATATGCCAGGCATTGACTGTTCTGAATACTTCATATGTGTGTAGATTATCCCTATGAAGGGGGTACTACTTTTTCACCTCCTTCTTACAGATAAGGAAACTAGGGCATGGGGAAGTTAAGTAATTTGTCCGAAGTCACGCGGCTAAAAGTCTGCTTCCAGAACTGTGATTTGGAGTTTGTGCATTTAGCCTCCAGGACCCTGTACCTCTTAAGACTTAGCATGATCTGATCACATATGTATCTTAACATGTTCCGTGTTCAATTATCTATTTGTGTCTGATGCCTCTTTGAATTACAAGCTCCTTCATGCACCCAGAACATGTCTTACCTTTAACCATCAAATTGAGTACAGAATCTGTGTTGCCCTCTCCACACTTATCAAGATGCGCCTTTTGCACCATTAAAAGTCTCTGCTTCTTCTTGGAAGAAAAAATCAGAGTGAAGACTATTAATCCTCACAGCATCTCCAAGAAAGAAATGACGAGTGGGAAGCTCTATCTCATTTTGCAAACAGGAAATTTAGGCGTGTGGAGATGAAATCACCCAGCACTGTGCCAGGTTTCTTTTTTGGGTTTTCCGATTCCTAGTTTTGTGTTCTATCTACCAAAAAGTGGTATTTGTCTATGAAGTGCAGCTGATGGTTGCTTAATTTTCCCCAGAACAAAGTTAAAAAACATAACAATTAAATTAAATCACCCAAGAGGGACGCTGCTTTCCATTGTAAAGTTTTGAGGGAACAAACTTTTAGGGAAACTTTTTGTCCCTCGGGTATAGTGCTTTCTTCTCTTTCAGCAGAATATATTGTGTCTGATGGAGCAAAAAATTGTTTTTAAGAAACCCTGCACCAATCTGTCTGCCCCAGCTCAGACACATGCTCACACAGAAAATTAAATTCACAGAAATGAGAGAAAATCAAGAAAACCAAAGGAGCATGTCTTCTGTTTCCCAGAATCATTCTCTAGTGTATTTAGTGGCCTGTTGGGTGACAGGGTGATGAGGGGAAAAGGTTGGTTGAATGCAACTAATTTTTCATGTCTTTTTGCTTATTTCATCAAAGCACCACAAAAAAAGCAAGCATTATGCACATTTCATCTACCTGGTTTTAATCTGTAAGATGCTTTATTAGAACTTAGTTTAAACAGTTTTTTGTTTGTTTGTTTGTTTCCAGCTTGAGTTTCATGACTACCATTTGCTTCATTAACAGCAGTAACTTCTTGGGTGTAAAGCTTGCTTGAAATAGGAAGTACTAAGAGAAAGTAGGCAGGGAAGGAGAAATAAAAGAAGAGGCTTAAAGAATAGTGCTATTCAAATACATTCACGGGAAAGAGAAGCTGCTGGATGATCTCTCTAGCCATTTAACATGTTTCTCCTCCTAAAGGTTTTTGGCATTGGGCTTACATTCTATTATTGCCTAAATTGTAATCTTTAAATATTCTTCTAATCAGATGTTACACACGTCTTATTTTGATTGGACCTTAGTTAGAATTTTTATTCATATGCAATTTGTTTTGTGCTGCTTTTGCTTCATAGCGACTTCCCAATTTTATAGCTTTCCTTGGGCTTAAATCTCCCTAAACTTCATTTGCCCAGCTAACCATGCACTTGAGTACTGGTGTATAATCTTTGTGAGAGAGGAACTTTGGCATGTCTTGCAAACCATGCACTTAATAAATGCTGGATGAGGATAATGGAGATGACGCTGCAGATGCTGACCTTTCCTAGTCATCTATTTGCCTTGAAATAATTGTATTTGTCTCAGTGACTCAAAACATTTCTTTTTCCCCCTATTTTTAGCAGGATGAAACACCTTCCAGATTTTGTTATTTTCTACTCCTGACTTAAGAGTTTGAGGAACTGGAAGCCAAGTTCCTCCGGTCATTGTGCACAATCATGAAGCTGCATATGAACTGGCAATTAAAACTCGCCAACTCCTCAACACTGTCTCGGATTCTTCCACCCGATCTCTTCTCACCTCTATTCTCAGAATGGCTGGTTTGTTATGAAACTAATTCTTTTCTAGGCCAAGTTTCCTTTGAGCAGGGTGCAAAGGCATATGATCCTGTGGATTAGAAGTGGGTTGTCATCAAAATGATATAGCTCTGTTCTTCTCTGTTCCTTTCTTGGAATGGCTGAGAACAGACTTGCGAAGAGAAAAACTTGTTGGCGTTTGGGAGCTGCCAGGTTTTAGAGAGCCCAATTATGTCTTTTTGGAACTAGCATTTCTTTAATAGAGTTTAATTTTAAAGTGTTTTTTCATTTTTGACATTTCTTGCAGTTTTTAATTTGAAAAGAAGAGGATATGTTTACTCATCGGGAAAATAAAAACAGACTGTGTATGAGTAAGCAGGGTCAGCTGTCCATTTGTGATAATATTTGAGTGGCCATCAGATAACCCCTGTGCTCCGAAAAGGGCCCTTTTTATTATCTCCGTCCCTGAAATGCCCTCATTGCAGTGCCTTTGCTTTAAATCACTGTAGTTTGACTAGAGCACTAGTCTAGTTTGTGGTTCAGCATCTATTACCTCTACTTTTTGATACAAGTACCCACAAGTTCCCTATGAAAATAAAATAATCCCGCCTCCATTGTGGAAGAGCTGATTTCACCTGAGTTACAAGGCTGTGCCAATAAGCCTAGTCCAGTCTCTTGACAAGGAGAATTGGTTCACATATGGGCACATAGCCTGATAGAAGAGATGCAAAGAGACTTTTGCTAGATGATTTTTCTTTTTAAGCCAAGTGTTTTGTTTTTCACAGGAACTACTAGACATTTGATCTCTTTTTTCCACTGGAGTTGTTGGTGGGAGGATGTGATGTATGTAATCACAGTCTTCGTTTTCTATCACATAAGTTTGGAATGGAGGGGACCACTGAGTGGAGCCTAAACTTGAAGTAGAACATATGGAAAGTGGGACAGTGAGACAGCAAGAAGCTGCACCCTTTGCAACATCCTTTGAACATTGAATTGAGCCTCACCTGAACTAATTGCCACCTAGTATGCATGTCATAACTAGTAGTCATGTGAAAATCATTTATTTGGTTTAATTCTATATATCACTGCCTTTCTTGTTCCAGAGAGTCCCATGGGGTTGGCTGAAGCATCCACGTCTCTATCACAGCTTAATTTCTCTCTCTACCAAATACTGCTTTCTTTCTTCTATAGGGGTTGATCCCAAGGGCACTCCCTAATAAACATCCTGCACAGGAAACTCCATCTCAGAGTCTTCTGCCTGGAGCACCCAATCTATAACAGATGTAGTTTGTTTTAGGCAGACTTATTTTCCATGGGCTCACCCCCAATCAAAACAAAACAAAATAAAACAATTTTTATTGTATCTCATTTTTACAAAGTTTTGGAAATCCATCTATAAGCTTTTGCTTTGAGATCCAACAATTAACCAATGAGAGACTGAGTTATCCCAGTAAGGAGTAGGAGGGAGAGGAAATCAGGTTAGACCACAGACTTCTAGAATCTCTAGTCAAATTTATGTTTTATTTATTATTTTTGATGTATTTATATACCCATGAAACCATCAATATAATCAAGATACTTTTGTAGTTCCTCCCTGCCACTTCTTTACCCATCCCCATGCAGCCACAGATCTGCTTTTTGTCACTATAGATTCCTTTGCATTTTAAAGAATTTTATGTAAATGGAATCATACAGTATGCACTTTTTTGGTTTGCCTTATTTCACTCAGCATAATTATTTTGAGAGTCATCCATGTTGCATGTATCAATTCTTCATTCCTTTTTACTGATGAATCGCTTCCCATTGTATGCATATATAACAATGCATTTATTCATTCACTTGTTAATAGACACTTGATTTGTTCCCAGCTTTTGGATATTATAAATAAAGCTACTATGAGCAATTAGGTACAAGTCTTCACACAGACATATGCTTTCATTTTTCTTGGCCAGTTTAACTTTTTAAGAAACTGCGAAACTATTTTCCAAAGTGGTTGCATCATATTACATCCCTACCAGTGGTGTATGAGAGTTCCAGTTTCTCCATATGCTCACTGGTTCTTGATATGGTCTTTTCTTTTACTCTGAGGTGGCATCTCATTGGTTTTAATTTGTCTTTCCCTAATGACTAACAATGTTGAGCATTTTTTCACACAATTATTTGCCAATCATATACATCTTTGGTGAAATGTCTGTTCAGATATTTTGCTCATCATTTAATTTTTTATCATGATGTTTTAAGAGTTTTAAAAAAATGATGTATTCTGCATACAAATATGTTACCATACATGTGCTTTGAAAATATTTTCTCCTAGTCTATGGCTTGTCTTTTCAATCTCTTCTCTTAACAATATCTTTCAAAGAGCAGAAATTTTTTATTTTAATTAAATCCAATTTATCAATTTTTTAATTTTATAGATTTTGCTTTTGGTGTCATAGCTAAGAAATATCTGCGTAACCCAAAGTCACAAAGATTTTCTTCTATGGTTTCTTCTAGAAGTTTTGTAGTTTTAGGTTTTACATTTGGGTCTATGATCCATTTATTTTTAATTTTTTATATGATCCATTTTGAGTTAATTTTTGTATATGGTGCAAGATATGGATTGAAATTCATTTTATTTTTTTGCATATGGATATCCAAGTGTTCCAGCACCATGTGTTGAAATCGCTCATCTAATTTTAAAATATGGAACACATAATTCCAGTGTGGTCCATAGACTATCTCAGCATAATCACTCCTAGTGCTTTTTAAAAATGCAAATTCCTAGGTCTCACACTAGCCCTTCAAATTAAAATCTTGTGACAAATATCCTAGGTGATTCTTGTGGATACCAAACTTTGAGAGCAACTGGCATAATAAGATTACTATTCGTTAACCCTTTATTTCAAGTCAACACTGTCTCCATCAAATCTCAGAAAAGACATAATTTAGCAAAAACTCACCTGCTTAGGGAAAAACTTACAAGCTTAAAACACAATGAGAAAAACCAAAAGTACGAAAAATAGAATGAGCAACTGTAAAAAAAAAAAAAAAATTAAAGATAAATATATTTGTTAACACATATATAAAAAACTTCAAAGTATCAACAAATCTTAAATGATTTAAAAAACAAGTAAAAATCTGGGAAATATTTTTGAAGATGTCAAGTGATTAAGTTTTAATCTATAAAGAGATATAAATTATTTAAAAATGAGTAAAAAACTCAGTAAGGGATATATAAAAGGACAAACAACACAAAATACACCATGGAGATTATATCAAGAGAATATTATTCAGCCAGTAAGATTGTCTTAAAAAATGGTTTCCATTAGGTTGGTGCAAAAGTAATTGCGGTTTTTGCCATTTACTTTCAATGTAAAAACCACAATTACTTTTGCATCAACCTAAATACAATGAAGAAGAAACGCTTATAATATGGTGAAAAATCTGAATACAAAATCATTGTTTTGTACATCTTTATGTACATAAAACAAGGCTTAGGAAAAAGTGACTGAAAGCAAATACACTCCTGTATGGTGTTTTTTCTATCTCGAATGAGCAAGTGTATATGCCCATGTCATCAGAAAAGAAAAAAAATCTATTTTTGTTTAAAGAAGAAAGGGTCATACATGATATCCTTGGCAAAGTCAGATACTGGCAGAGAGAACAAAGATGGGCCAAAGGAAAGGCACTGGGAGGGGCTGAAGGCAGGTTTTGCACAGCTGCGCCTCAAATGAGACGGCAGAGGTGGGAGTTTCCTGGTTTGCGAGTATTTGCTGTTGCTAAAGACTGCCTCAATGTGATCAGTGCAGATTGGGATGCCAAGAAGAGTGGACAGATTCGAATACCCGTGTCACAGTCTGTTTACCTGATCGGGTGTAAATCCTACTCAAATAAAAAGAACCACCTTTTTTGACTAAAAAGTGAGTGGTTTACAGAGGAAAAGAAGCTAAAGCTTTTAACAGCCCTTTCTATTTGCCCAAAGCCACCCAGTGTATGAAATGTCTGTTTATTGACAGACTCTGAAGTGTTGCTTTGTTTGTATCATCCCTCTTCTACAGTTCAGAAGCTAAATCTGAAATATTCCACCAAATTGGAAATCCACTCATATCTTCTGGGTTTCTACGTCTGAACTGAAATTGAACTCTGGCACTTTAGTTCACATGATGTTAGAACAATATAACTTTTTGTTTTGAAGAAGAATGGCTTTAAAAGTCTCATAAATGAGTCCAGCCTGTTCTTGGATATCAAGTAGCACTTACAAACTCTAGTACTGAAATTCTGTGTCATTGTGAATAAGTAAATACCTAAGAAGCAGACGTGCACAGATTATGTACCTCAGATTACACATGAGTGTAGAAATAATAAAAATGTATTTGCCCCTTTAAAATCTGGTATTGGAAATTGCATCAAGAATTGAGGAAAAGGATATAGAAAGACAAAAACGGATTATGATCCAGTATAACACATTAATTAATCTAAAAAAAAGGAAATTACAATGTCAAGTAAGGCTAGAGAGATGGCTAAAGTACAACAAAGATTACTGGAGGAATTTTTATATAGTTGTTTTATTTAGAAATGTCTGTACTTTTAAGTTCCAGGTAGTATAGAACAAAATTTTCCTGCAGTTTTCTTTCGTGATCACTACTAAAATAGCTGTTGTCAAAAGAACTATTGAGTATCCGAAGCTTGCAGAAAATATCTCATAAAATAAACTAAAATAAATAAATTTGTATAAGAAAGCTTTTCTCAGGCTTGTCAGGAAAATAATCCAGAGTGACTGTGAACTACAAAAGCTAGACAACTTCTCCAAAATAGCAACAGGCAAGAATTTCTTAAGGAAACCCAGAGGAGCTTAAAAAATAAATTCAAGGATCCAGGTTTTTTTCACTATTTTTGTGGAGTCTCCTCTCAAAACCAAGAACTGAAGTATGTATTAATAATATGATAATAATTTTACTTAAAGGAAGAACAGAATCTGTTCTCAAATAAGAACAGGACCATACAAATATGGTTTCATTGCTACATATTTCAAAATATGCACTACTAGTGATATGGTTTAGGTCTATGGCCTCCCCACCAAATCTCATCTTGGTGATTAAAGGTTGTCCTACTTTTGTAGGGGGCAGTTGTCAGTACAGTATATAAATAGTCAGTATTTTGAGACTGCTATGATGGTGTGCTTATCAAGATGAGCCTGGTTTTCACAAAGAATTGACCAGACGTAGAATATTTAGCTCCTGTTACTTAGCCAGTTAATTCTGTATTTTCTCAGATTGTACACGAAGATGAGCATTTTGGCTAAGATGAGCATCAAATCTCTCATTTGATAGTCAAGGCAACACTATCCAATTGGCAATATACGAACCATTATTTTGGAAAATATAAACAATTCTGTCTCCAATAAGTTTGATTTGCCTGGTTCCATAGAATTGAAAATTATATCAACATAACTATGCTTAGTCGCTTAGTGAATGCCAAAGTTCTTGTTCCTATATCCTTATTTGGAGATAATCTAAAAAGGCAACAAACAAAACAAAACATTTCCCAACCTTTAATCACACTGTTTCTCATTGAAAAATTTCCTGGAATCAGTTTTAAAAATAATCGGTTAACTAATAATAAAGAAAGTACTACCTTCTATTTCAAATCAAGAGCCATTTATCAAATGCTGCATTTGTCAGGTTCTGTACTCAGCACTTGAAAGAAAAAGATGAGGCTAGTATGGTTTCCACCCATGGATACACCATTTTCTATTTGGCAGCATGCAATTACATTATCCTGTTTTATCCTCATTGCGACTCCATGAGATAGGTATTATTTCCCCCATTTTGTAGAAGATAAAACTGAAATGAAAATGTCACTTGCCCAAGCTCACACTTTTACTAGAGCTAATACTATAGCCCATGTATTTTTCTGACTTCCAATTATTTTCTCTTTTGATTATTCAAAAGCATGTGTTTTCCCTAATGTTTTAAGTCGAGATAAACCATGTAAGTATTTTAGTGTAGAAGTCTTTCTAGTCCAAAGTAAGAATTTCTATACTTTGTCTAAATTTCAGTAGCCATTTCAATACCATAGGAGCAGGAAATGATTCAATTCATGAGAAAATTCATGCACCTGTGGATTTCATCTTTTGTGCCAGATGAATGGGTGAGGTTGGATTTGATTTGCTCCATGACTAAACTCTAAAATTGGGATTTAAAATGGGTCTGTAATCTCACTCTGATTCCATTTCTCCTGTAATGCTGCCTAATGGTTATGCAAGTCTCAGAAACATATTTAAAGTAATAACATGTCCTTTTATCCAATAACATCAAGCTGAGATCTTTTTTGTTCACTTTTGTTAGACCTTTAACCTTTAAAGGTGAGTCAGGCAGCTGCAGAAAACCTGATCTTATTTTCTGCCCCTGGCAAGACTTTTTCAAGTTCATCTTTTTTCCCTTCTCTCAAAATCTGATGAAAAATGAAATGTCAGGAAACAAGCTCTTGGGCTAAAAAACTTGTGTCTGTCTCTGTGACAGATGTCATTTTGAAAGGTTTCAGGTCACCTGTCCTAAGTGTGCCAGTGTGATCTGCACTCACGTGACTTGACCTCACACCAACATTGAGTTCTGCTTTTAAAAATAGCCTTGAAAAAGAATTAAATGACTTCAAGTCATTGCTTTTTCCACTGTCTTTTAACTCTGATTAATGAGACAAAAAAGGGGGGTGGGGGAGAGAGAGAGACTTTTAAAAAGGACAGCTTGACCTTTGGGTGCCCCTGGCAGTGAACCAATCAGCATTCTTGTAATCCAAACACAGATGCCTGGAGCTAAACAAATCCTATACTTGTGAACAAGAATTCAGCTTTCTGTCAAAATACAGTGAAGATCAGCACAATAATGCTTTTAACAAAATATAATGAATTAAAATTTAAATGTATGTGATTAATTGAAAAAATGAAATTAAACAATGTAGACTTTCAATAACAGCTCAATTTAGTAGCAAATATTTCCAGCAAAAACTCATGTGTTTGGAAAAGTCCTGTATCTTAACTCTACCCTGGACATAACTCCCTAGTATTTTATTCCAGAAACACCACTGATATTATTGTACAAGTCAGTAGTTTGTAATGACTAATTAATGGTGTTGAACTCTGTTCACTTTCTGGATTAGTTATACAATGTATGAATTATTTATCACAGTGATTTAAAAAACGTTTCTTTTTTTTTTTTCTCCTTTTTTCTCCCTTTTTCTTATGACCTTTTATCATAGCCCAGGCAGTTGAATAGTTTTTTTAGAAAAGATAATTTTGTTTCATCAGTTTGGGAGTAATCTCAGGGCTTTGCCCCATAACCAAGAAAATAAAAAATTGCAGTTTCAAAGACATGTTTGTTAAATCTGTCACTCTAAACAAGAGGCCAGATTGGGAGAGATGAGATGATCCATGGATATAAACCCAGAAACTTTAACAGCACAACAGAGATGTTAGCTTTTTCGTTTTCTTTGCTTCATTCTTATGTTGGCCTAGCCTTGACTTGAAATGAAGGTACATTTCTTAAAGATGTGTTCATTGTATCCTTGTCTGGAACAAGGTTATTAGTGTATGTGAAAAACTTGAGGGAGAAAAAAAGATGTGTAGACCTAGACAGCAGTTAGTTAGCTTGAAATAGAAGTGGCAAGTTGATTTTTGGCAATGATTTGTGAAATATATATAAATTTCTTTACCTTCTACAACAATGTCTTAGACCAGTGCTTCTCAAACTTTAGTGCACTCATGAATTACCTGGATCTTGTCAACGTGCAGATTCAGATTCAATAGGCGTGGGGTGGGGACTGAGTGTCTGCATTTCTAACAGATTCCCAGGTGGGGCAGATGCTACTGAGCCTAAGGTTTTAAGTGACTCTTTTTAACTTTCCCCAAGTATGTCAAGTGCCTCAAGATTCCCATAGAGTTCTGAGGTTCAAAAAGATTATTTTAAAACTCCCTTCTGACACACTTTTCCTGTTTATGATCTTTTTCTATGTGTCAGTGACTTGATCTCTTTTAGGAACTTTCTAATTTTAATGTAACTGTAGTTACATCATCTCAAAATGACTCTATCTTATTATGAAGAAAAGATTCGCACAAAGATGGAAACAATGTCAGGTTTTGTCACCCTTGCTCTTCAATCATTAGTTTCTCACTAAGTCGTGGTCTTGGTGAGAGCATTTTGCATTCTACTAGGTAGTCTCATTAGTACTGACACATCTCTTCTTTGCTATATTGCAATCAGAGTGTTCATAATCAAAGGTTGAAGGTCTTTGTAAGAATGCACTTGGGCTAAGAAACACCCAGGGGAAAAACAGTTAAAAATAAGAGCAGTCAGAACTATCAGCAGTGTTTAGACCCAGATAACCACAAACATCCTGGAATTTACTTAACCATGTCTGATTTCCCAGTGAGTCATGTTTACAGCTCTAGATGTTAGTTTACTTTTCTTCCATTTTTTTCTTGATCATTCATGCAGTAGAAAGTGGAAACGAAATCTTCCATGGCAATTAAAGTGCCAATACTTGTGCTAGCTATGTGTTCCTGCTACTGATAGGGAGTGATCTGGCCATTAGTCAAACAAAGCTGTACCAATTTTCTCATGCTCATTACCTATTTATAAATGGACATTCTTATGGCATATCATGCAGCTGCTTTAGCAGGAAACTAATGTCAAATGAGAGTGCCAGATTTAGCCTTATCAAGAGAAAATGCACCATATTTAATGCTCAATTTTCATTCTGTGTATGTTAGATATACACGTGATTGCTGAGAATTTTATTCCAGTGTATTCATAATTGTGTATTCCACTACAAGTTATTTTTGCACTTGGTAAAGATTCTTACTTTCTTTTTGGTCAATTGTTTAACAACTGAAAAATAATATTTGCTAATTTTCTCAAAAGGCTGAAGGTGTTCTCTGCACTGAGGGTATAGATGATTACTACCTTATATTAGAAAAACCAAACTCTGAGGTGGGTTGTCTCTCACATAGCAAGGCTTTATGGACCACTATATCACTTCTTTCATAAAAGCCTTCATTTTATGTTGCCAGTTTCATCTGGTGAGTCAGCCGGACACTCTGGAGCACGTGATTGTGGATGAGACCCAGAAATATAAATTCCGTTACTGCTATTACACTACACTCTCAATAACATTACTCTGAATAAGCTTTCTCCTATGAGAAAACCGCTTCAACCTTTCTGATGAATATTAGTGGAAGAAAATAAAATGGGGGATATGGCAATTGTGAAAAGAGATTTTCTGGCTGAAATTAATAATTCTGAGCAGCACTAAAATTAATTACTCTGTAGTTATGAGTAGGCAGTGGATTTATGGTAAATGACAGAGTGTTTGCAAATTTTCCTGACTACTCGATTAGAAAATGCACAAGTGGAGGCGTCAGCCGAGCATGCATTATTTAAGTGGTTGGTGTCTGGCGACAATCTGGAAACTGCAATTGTTGTGGTTGCCGTAGGAAAATTCGCACTTTCTGAGAGAAATTCTTTCACCTTTGTGTGCCCACAGCATGGATCTCTCCTCATGGCAGCTGTAGGAAACACAGGAACTCCGTGACCTGGAAAATGTGGGACAACTGCCACAAGGTGACCCTGGAAGGCTGGGGTAGGCCCAATTAATTTAAAATTTTGCTTGGCCTTGTCTCTTCCAATTTTCTAAATCCTCTGGAAAAATGATTAATGCGTACACTGCCAATGCGAAAATATTTTTGACCCTATTAAAGTCGACCAAGGGTAAACCAAGTGTAGGCTGGCATTGTGTCAAACTAGCTTTATTAAATTTGATTGGAGGTTTGTATGAGGAAGGGACAGACAAGGACATTATTTTGCACAGAGGCTCTCTTTTAAATGAAAATATCAAGAGGAATACAAAGTAGCAATATGCCCTGGACAGGAATCATTTTAAATATAGAAAAATACCACCAAGAACGTTGTTTAAAGGGTAAACCGTATTTGCTAGAAAATATTCTGCTATCTTATTGCTATGCTGATCAATTATCAATGAGGGTGTTTTAATTTATGTAAGGCTTATGGAAGTCTTATATTTCTTTATTTATAGATGAGCTAATTCCACCTTGCTTTCTTTCTCTTGTCTGTTACTGAATTCTACAACTTAAAAGAGTCTTTCTGCTTTTTGAACCTTAGCAGAGCAAGGCTCAATCTTATAGCGTTTCCCCAATGAATCTATCCTACACAGTTACCTGATTAATTAATAAAGTGATTAATTTTTTCCACTTGTTATGTTGTTTGGAATAAAAATGGCACAATTCTGGCACAATTCCAAAGAATAGAACTTCTCACAGGCATTTCTTCTCCAATAAAGAGAAAATCTGTTCAATTGTCATAAGATACAGTGAATGCATAATTTAATTTAGGAATCAACACCCATATTTCACATTTAATGTTTTCCTATAGTTTTCTCAAACCTAGGAGATATTCAATCACATGTATGAGATCATAAAGAGTATATTTTACCCATTAATCATGTGGAAAATATAATACTTTCCTTTATAGAAGGGCTGGATCTTACTGACCTTGATAGAGCTGGCATATAGTAAATATTTATTCAATGACTGAATGGCAGAAACAACCTGTAACCATCTGTCTACCAAGGGAAGACTAGAGCTACAGCTGGAGTGACAGCTTAGCTAATGGTAATAGCTCAGTGAAGGCTCTAGAATACATGAGTAATTGTTAGTCATTTTAGTCTAGCAAGCATGGATGTGGAGAATAGGTAGTTACAAGAGTAAAAAAAATCCATGACTTGGAATATTAGCTTTGCCTCAGACTTACTAACTGAAAGACATGAATGAACTATTTATAAGACTTGTCATAGATTGTATAACTCTTCACCCACGGCTTTCCTCCTCTGCAATGTCTCTTCCTGGAGGAAGGTTATACATTCCTGCACTATTTAACTCAGGCATGCCATTTTGATGTGGTTTAGCCAGCGAAGTATGAGCAGAAGTGAGGTATGTCACTTTCAGGCAGAAGAGTCAAAGCATAGTTGGATTAGTCCCTTTTCCCAGTGAATGACCATCAGCAAAGTTCCAGGTAAAGGGCAAAGTAGAGTCAAGTTATGGCTGATTTGTGATAGGCACAACAGTGTGAATGGGAAACACACTCTTGTTACTGTTAGCCATTGAGATGTGGGATTGTCTATTATCACTACAATACACAGATTATCCTGACTGACACAGATGTGAACTATATCCTTTTGGCATGAGTTAAAGAATATGGTGTTAATTACAACTCCAAGAGTTTTGAGATGAAGTTAGCTCTCATCTTCCTGCTGTCATGCATGGGAACCTGCTTGCTTTTACATCTGTATCTATTCTTTCCTTGTTAACGGATAGAGCAAACCTGGGATCAATGGCCAGGCCCCTGCCCGTGCTCTGGATCCCGTTGCCTCTCAAATACAGCCTTTTCTCTGGGAGTTATCTCTTCTGTCCGACAATGCCAATCTGTCCTTTTCTAGTGGGCCATTCATATCTTCCATGGTAAAAACAATTCTTTCTTGGCTCCACATTCCTTTCAGCTAGCCCCTTTCCATTTCTCTCTCCCTTTTCTCAACCAAATATATCAACTACTTAACTGTGCACTGTCTCCACTTCCTCACCTCCCATTCAATCTCTAACCTACTCTGATCTGGCTTTCATCCCACTACTGAAAACAAATCGCTCTTGTCAAGATAACCAAAAGCCTATGTATTGCCCAGTCCAAGGGACACTTTATACTGACTTTACTCACATTCTTAGCAGCATGTCACTGAGTTGGCCATTTCATCCTTCACGGAAAACTTCTCTTGGCTTCCAGCACAGTCTTCTGCCTTTATTACAGGCAGGAGATTGTTTGTTACAAACAATCCAACTATATCTTTAAGTTATTTAAAAATATACAATTAAGTTGTTATTGACTATAGTCACCCTATTATGTTATCAAATAGTAGGTCTCATTCCTGCCTTTATTCTTTTTAAAAATTTTTTTTCTAAAATTTATTTTTATTTTTATTTTCCTTTAAGTTCTGGGATACACGTGCAGAACGTGCAGGTTTGTTACATAGGTATGCGTGTGTCATGGTGGTTGGCTGCACCTATTAACCCGTCATCTAGGTTTTAAGTCCTGCATGCATTAGGTATTTGTCCTAATGCTCTCCCTCCCTTGCCCACCCCCCGCCACAGGCCCTGGTGTGTGATGTTCCCCTCCCTGTGTCCATTTGTTCTCATTGTTCAACCCCCACTTATGGGTGAGAACATGAAGTTTGTTTTCTGCTCCTGTGTTAGTTTGCTGAGAATGATGCCTGCCTTTATTCTTAACACTTGGTAGTCCACTCTTTTTCTTCCTTTCCTCACCTCTACACTTTGTGAAAAGTAAATTCCTATAGATCAGTATCGAGTTCTCTTTTCTTCTATCTACATATTATTTTCTTTTATTGAGTTTAGTTTCATGACAACTCTAATTAGCTCTAGAGTTGCTATTTTGAAGTCCCCACCTAGAAACATTCATGAAAGTGTTGTTAATATATACTTCCTTAGTTCCCACTTCAAAACATCCCTTATAAAACTTCAGGCAGAATTCATAACTTTGTTACTTTAATTCCCTCATTTGATTCCTTAAAAAAATCTACTGATAACCTATAATGTGCCAGACACAGTAATAGATATTAGGAATAAGATATAATTCTTGATCTCAAAAAAGGTGCTTAATAAGTGATTAGTGGGGAGGAAAATATGTACATAATTATGGTAAAATGAATAAAATGAGAGCATTTCTCATAATGTAGCTGTATAACACGTGGAGGGAACATAAAGGAAAGAGAATCTAGGCTTTCTTTGGCAGTAAGAGAAAAGTTCCCAGAGGAAGTTATGTTTGGGCAAAAACATGGTCAAACAGGAATTTATCAGATGGAAGGAATAGAAAACATTATTCTTAAAGACAAATAGCTTAATATTTTTACGAAGAATAAGGCAGATGAAAATAGGTAAGAAATAAGTCTGAAAGTGGGGACTGGGCCCAGGGCATTTTATGGAATTATGTTCTTTCGATGTTCCATATGACATTTCTGAGTCCTTCCAACTTTTCTGTGTAAGCCATCCCTATCCTATAAGAATGGGTTCTATTTATGATACTAAGGGGAGGGTAAGCATAAACAAAATTATAATTTTTGAGACTGGAAACATTGCATTCTGTTATATTTCTAGTCTCTTTATTTTTCTATTATATCTCTGTCTATATTGTGGTCTTCTTTTATTATCTGTTTACTTCATTTGGTTTTGAGTAGCAATTTTCTGGAAAGATTGACTCCAAAACTGAATGTTTTGACAAATATTACTGTTCATAATAATGTAATTCCAGTTTTTATCTTTAAAACTACAGGGAAACAGTAATTCCAAATATTGAATAGCTGTTTGAATACTTAACTCTCTCTATTTAAAAATGGAAAAAATCAGGTATAAAATGTTTGGTAGTTATATACTCGAAAAAAATCTCGGTGGTGAGTGAGTTGTAAAATGCAGTTTATCTGACAGAACCCATTGAAAGTTCATGCAACTGGGTAACTCGGCCCTTTTGGAGCAATGGCACATATGAGAGTCTCTGTAATTCTATTATAACTGTATTCAAAGCCTAAGTGTATTGGTATTTATTATTATGCTTTTGGTGAATAACATTTTTAAGAGATTAAAAATGACAAACCCAGTATATATTCATGGGTTCTTGAATATTTAACACCTGCTAGAGCAATACAACAAAGAACTTCTTTTGAAACTAGCTCAGGTAAGGCAATTTTGCTTCTAAATACAATAAAAATAGTATTTAAAATATTTAAATTTTGTAAAGCAAAATGTAGTTGAGTGATGTGAAAAAATGTTTTGATTTTGTTTTACCTTTAAAAAATCTCTTCTATTTTCATTTCTTAATTTATAATATGAAAAACAAATTGATTATGAGCAGGATGTTTTAGATGAGACTTTTAACTTCATGGATGAATATGTTGGGGGTGAATCAAGTGGTTTCTGGGACAAACTTTTGCTATGGAGTGCAAGCAGTCACCATTGTCTTACATGAATTATTTTATAGTGGCAACTGAATGGACTCTGATCACTTCTCCAGTAAATTAGTCATTCTGGTTGGCTGCCTACAGCATTTCTGTGAAAGCAGTAGAACTGAGAACAAAGAGACATCAGTGGTATGAATCAGATTCTACCCTATGACTTCAAAATAAAGTTGAAAAAAAAAATGGGATGGGAGGAAGGAAAGTGCAATCTTAATTTTCTGAAGATAGCTGCAGTTTGTAAAATGACTCTGAATACACAGCCATTTCTTATTTGTAGAGCTCCAGGCTATTCAAGTGTTCATTACAATCTTCTATTAACATTTGATAGACCACAGCTGGGTAAGTGACCACTGACAAGTAAGTCTGCTCCACTAAAGTAAAGACTCATTTCTCCCATGGAATTTGAGTTACTGGGCACAGGGATACTTTGTCACTACCTATTATTCACCACCCTCCAACCACATGTGTCAGGACATGTGATGTCCTTAACACTTAGACACGTTCTGGAATAAAAGTCTACACTTCAGATTGTGTCAGAAGAAACTCAACAATTCGCAAAATCATTTAATAAAAAGCTAAGTAATTATGGGCTTATTTGTTCCCCACAGTGCCTGCTTCTTCTTGGCATTAGGTAAGGTGTTTAGGGATGTTCATGAAGGTTTTCAGGCCACTAGAGTACTACTAAGATCATTAATTTTCACCACAAATCCTCAAATGTATTATTTCTCAAGTAGGTACTAGAGAAATCTGGTTTGTTATTTCTTATAATGAAAAATGTACTTTTCTGCAATGTTAGTGATGAAGCTCCCAGTTGCAGACAGGAAGGAATTAGGTGTTCGCTTTTCTAGGTGTCTAGGGTTCCACTCTATATCTCAATTTGTATGTTATGGCTCTCACATAGCAACCAGTACACTTACAAAGAACTTGGCCTGCTAGAAAATGGAAAGGTCCCAAGTGCAGAGAAAAGGTTGACTCAGGGCTCAAAATGTAATTAAATGAGAAAAACAAATGCCTCCCTATTTGTCCATTGGATCAAAATAAAATTAAATAAATACAAAATTTTAATTAAAATATTTATTTGTTATTTCTTAAAACTGTTATAAAGGTTTAATTTCAATGTTCTTTAAGATGTGGATCAAACCTTTATTTTATGAAGTTAATACAAAAATTATTAGCACTGGTATGTACAAGATACTGTTCAAAATGTTGCAGGAGATGCATAAGTTTAAGTGTAAGGGGCTATTCTGGGCAGGTGTGGTGGCTCACACCTGTAATCCCAGCACTTTGGGAGGCCAAGGCAGGTGGATCACCTAAGACTAGACTGGCCAACATGGTAAAACCCCGTCTCTACTAAAAAACAAAAAATTTAGCTGGGCGTGGTGGCAGTTGCCTACAGTCCCAGCTACTCAGGAGGCTGAGGCAGGAGAATTGCTCGAACCCGGGAGGTGGAGGTTGCAGTGAGGCGAGATTGTGTCACTGTACTCCAGCCTGGGCGACAGAGTGAGAATCAGTCTAAAATAATAATAATAATAAAAAGAAGATGCTATTATTCAGGTCTCTCAATGGAGTTTACCTTCTAGTCATGAGATGGTACCAAATGATCATGAAGCAAAGCACATGGGACTTAGAAATACACAACATAGCAGAGAAGGGTGCCAATAGCTTGCTCCAATGATTGACTGAAATCTGTATTTTGTGGTGGCCTACATTAAATAAAGTTGAGATAACAGAAATTCTTTACTGTTTTAAAGTGGAAGGTATAAAAATAATTGTTTAGATATAAGTGTTGCCTTGAAATTATGTATAACCTGCTCACTTTAATTGTTTTCTAAGAGGGTCCAGAGAGCATTGTCTTCAATGAAACATTGAAACATTCACTGGTGAGGGAATAACAAATTTCTTTAGAAAATCAGTAGTGGCTCTCTCTATCTTTGGGAGTCTTGATAGGCAATTTGATAGGCAATCATCCAATAAAAATGGACTTTCCATTTTCCTTGGGACTTATGGTATTCCAGGATGGCAGAGTACTTAATCACCACTTTAAATCAGTAATAGGGGTGAGTTTTATTAAAATTTCTTGGCGTCTATCGAAGTTATATTATTTTCTTCCTTTAATCTACTTCTTATGCTGAATTACTGTAATACATTTTTAATGTCACATTGGCCTTTCATTTTTATGATAAATCCTATTTGATAATATTTTATTTTGTGGCTGTACTGTGGGAATAACTTATTAATCATTCTTGAATTTACTTACTACAGTAAGTGAAATTGGACTACAGTTTTATTTTATTGTCTTATCCTTGTCCAAGTTTTGGTATTAGGATTATGCTAGCCTTGAAGAATATGCTGGGCAGACATCCACATTTTCCTATTTTCTATCCTCTTGGGGATAATCTGTTCTGAGAAGTATTTGTTAAGACTTTTCTATAAAATCATCTAAGTCTGGTGACTTTTTAGGCGTAAACTTTAAAACTTTCTCCTATAGTAATTATTCTGCTCAGATTTTCTACCACTTCTTGAAGCAATTTTGATCATTTATAGAATTCATCTCTTTGAGCTTTTCATTGGTATAAAATAAAACATTCTCAAATTGTTATTTTTAGAAAGGACATAAGAATGGCAAGCTTTTTGAGTCTTTACTTTCCTGAATCTGTAATTATTTTCCCCTTATAATTGATTACAAATGTGGCTGAATCAAGATTTCCAGGTTTAAATAAATATCCTTCCCATACTTTCAAAGCATTGCTCCATTGTCTTCCAGAATAAGTTGCCGTTGAGAAATCTAATATAAACATAATGAATCTCATTCCTTTGTACGTCACCTGTTTATTTCTCCAAGGAAATGTTAAGATTTTTCCTTCCTTTGGAGTTCTGAAACTCTACAATTTGTCTTGATGTGCATATATGTGTGTGTGTGTATCTACATATGTATATATTTTAATTCTTTCTACTGAGCCCTAGGTAGACCCAAAGGCATGGTCTTTCTTTAGCTCTGGACAATATTATCTCCATCCCTTTGAAGATTCTATTACCATGGTCTTATTTTCAGGTCTTCCGTGTGTGTGTGTGTGTGTGTGTGTGTGTGTGTGTGTGTATTTCATCTTTCAGGATTCTGAGAAAGGAATCCAGCTGTGTGAAGGATGGCCATATCATCATAAGACCACAACACTGGGCTCTTTTCTTCAGAGGCTGATACTGAACAGATTACCACCTCAGGTAATGACTATAATAGGCAGTTACTTGAGATCAAAAGCACCGAAGTATCTGCAGAATCAGAGGATAGAGGATGTATTCTCTGTAGTAAATCTGTATTCAGAAACATGAGGAAATCTAAAATTCCTGGTTTATGTTTCTAGTGAGATTTAAAAATATTTGTATATTAGACCCTAACAAGCAATTATGAAGATAAAACAAAATTGTGATAATAGTATTGTGTGGATATGAAAATCACAACTGTTAGATTAACAACTTCAAGAGAAGAAAAGATTAGCAGAAAGAAAAAATTAACAAAATAAAAAAGATGAAAAATATTACAATTTAGGAAAGTATAAATAATTAAGAATAATACAACAATTTTAGTGATATGAAGATTAGAGATATATGATCCAATCTATGTATATAGAAAGAGAATAGAAGGAAGAAGTAATAAACAATGATATAATAGAAGAAGATTCACTAGCAAAAGTAAGACTGATTTTTAAAAATATAGAAATAGCTTATATTACTAGGCAATATTAATGTCAGTAATTACCGCATTCTGAAAATAGAGCAAAAATCTCAGAAACATTAGCAGGAAAACTGTGTTACTAATATGGAACAAAATTTAGGTTAGTAATGGACTTCTCCAAATATTTATTTTGAGACACATCTGAAAAAACAACATGAAAGAGAATGTTAAATATAAAGTTATAGACAAAGATATAACAGACTTCCACAAAAACAGAAAAGAATAGAGGAACAAAAATTAGCAGAAGCAATATAGTTTTAATATAAAATAGAATTTACGAACAAGAAGCATGTAACATGATGTTTTGATATTGACAAAAGCTAATAATATTCATAGTAGAGATATAATAGTCATGAAACACTTGCAACTAAAAAGGTAATAAAAACATATGTAGCATAAACTGTTAAAAATACATTGGAAGGCTGGTAGAAGCACAGTTATGATGGCATGCTTTATCATACACCATTGTTAGTCTTTGACAGATCAAAAGCCTAAAAAAAACACGTGGACTGAAAGGACTTGAAAAAAATATAATTAAAATAATAATTTTATCTATATCTATATTTCTGTTTATATGCGATGTATGGCTTACATATCTATTTAAAAACTTTATAAAATATATGTATATGGTTGTATAAAAGTACTGTACTCTATGAAAGCCATATAGGAAACATTTATAAAAAGTGATCACATGCAATCCTAATAAAGAACAAGGAGTAAAAAATGCATAAATTATATTCTTTAATGGCATTGCAATGAAATTAAAACCTAATTGTACATCTAAACAAAAAATTCATACCACTTGGATTAAAAAAAAGCACTTGGCTAAAGAGTTCTTGGATTAAAGTAAGAGTACAGACTTTAGCTATGGAGTGTTTAGAGAGACAAGGATAATTTTTAAAATTAAAACCTCTATGATGTTTCCAAAGTCATGACTTTAAAGCAAATTTGTAGCCTGGAGTTCTCTGTTTACTTAACAACAAAGAACAAAAATCAAGTAATTTAATATTAACTCAAAAGTTTGAACATAAACAATAAAGCAAACATAGGAAACTCAGGAAGAACAATGTGGTTTAGTCAGTAATTAATTTTTAGGAAACACAACAAAAAAATTTATTAGAATAATAACTAATAGAAAACTGGCATATTCAGAGAAGAACAAAATAAAGGAAAAACTAAATGTGGAAGTTTATAATTTATAAGGGGGATATTAATAGAGAGTTTAAATACTTTAAGAGAACTGTACAAACTATGCTAATAATTTTCCAAATATCAACAAAATAGATAAGCTCCTAACAAGGCATAAGTTATCAAAATTGGTCTGTAAAGACAAGGAAACATAGGTAGGCTTACATTTTTTGGAAAAAAAAATTAAGGTATAAACTCAAGTTTTAACTTTTGTGCTTTCGAAATTACAATGACTAAAAATTCCTGTAGTAAATAAGCTGATTGAGAGCATACAGAGAGAACATCTTTCAAGTAATTTTATGAAGCAAGTGAGTTTTAATAACAAAACCTGACAAATTTAGCAGAGCGGTAAAAACTACAGCTTAATCGCATTACTATATTACACAGATGCAAATAAAGAACAGAAAATAAAATACAGAACTTTGTTAAAATAATAAAACACCATAACCAAAACTAGTTTTTAATCACCAAATAAAATAATACTCCATTATTACTTGACAGATTAATTTGAAATTTATGTCATAGATTGCAGAATAAAGGTAATATGATCAATATGAGTGATGCCTAATGGAATAGTTTCTTATTGCAGCCGAAACAAATGATCACAAACCTAGTGACTTGAAACAACAAATTTTTTATCTTACAGTTCTGGAGGTCAGGAGTCCTAAAATCAAGGGGTGGATAGGACCGCATTCCTTCTGGAGGCTCTAGGAGAGAATCTGTTTTTATGCTTTTCCAGCTTCCAGAGGTCATCTGCATGCTTTGGCTTGTGTCCCCTTCCTCTTATCCCTCCAATCTTTTCTTCTGTCATCCCATTTTCTATGCTGACTCTGACTCCCCTGCTTCCCTTTTATAAGAATACTGTGATTACATTGAGTTCATCAGGATGATTCAGGATAATCTCCCCATATCATATCAAGGTTCTTAACTTAATCACATCTGTAAAATACCTTTTGCTGTGTAAGGTCACAGATCCATAGGTTTTGGGGATTAGGGCATGGACATCCATGGGGGCTGTTATTCTGTTCACCACATCAAAAATGAATTTGATTAAATTTAACATATTTTCTGATAAAATTCTTATTAAACCAGGACCAGAAGGATAATTTTTTTTTCACATCATGAAGCATTTGCATTACCAATTAATTACTGTCATCTTGTTTTTTGAGAAACGCTGAAGATATTTCTATTAAGATGAAAATGAATGTTACTGTGCTATTACTTAATATTGTTCTGTCAGTAGGAGTCAATAACACTAATGAATAAGAATAAAGCTTTATCTTAGAAAGAAGATTCAGTTTTCATTATTTTCCAGTGATTTCATTGTGTATCCAAAAAGCAGAAAAATTAATAGAAAGACTGTTTGGATTAATATAGGGTTTAAGAAAGTGAGTGGACCATGAGGAAACAAACAGACAAAAATGAAATAACCAAATAAATAAATAAAGACTTTATATGAGCAGAAATATGTTTAGTTCAGGCAACAACAACAACAACAACAACAACAACAACAACAAAAAGGACTCTATGACCTCAGGAACAAAAAGAAAGGAAGAAAATCCAGATGGGGGGGGGCGGAGCAAGATGGCCGAATAGGAACAGCTCCAGTCTCCAACTCCCAGCGTGAGCGACACAGAAGACCGGTGATTTCTGCATTTTCAACTGAGGTACTGGGTTCATCTCACTGGGGAGTGCCGGACGATCGGTGCTGGTCAGCTGCTGCAGCCCGACCAGCGAGAGCTGAAGCAGGGCGAGGCATCACCTCACCTGGGAAGCGCAAGGGGGAAGGGAATCCCTTTTCCTAGCCAGGGGAACTGAGACACACAACACCTGGAAAATCGGGTAACTCCCACCCCAATATTGCGCTTTAAGAAAACAGGCACACCAGGAGATCATATCCCACACCTGGCCGGGAGGGTCCCACGCCCACGGAGCCTCCCTCATTGCTAGCACAGCAGTCTGTGATCTACCGGCAAGGCAGCAGCGAGGCTGGGGCAGGGGCGCCCGCCATTGCTGAGGCTTAAGTAGGTAAACAAAGCTGCTGGGAAGCTCGAACTGGGTGGAGCTCACAGCAGCTCAAGGAAACCTGCCTGTCTCTGTAGACTCCACCTCTGGGGACAGGGCACAGCTACACAACAACAACAACAACAAAAAAAAGCAGCAGAAAGCTCTGCAGAGGCAAACGACTCTGTCTGACAGCTTTGAAGAGAGCAGTGGATCTCCCAACATGGAGGTTGAGATCTGAGAAGGGACAGACTGCCTGCTCAAGTGGGTCCCTGACCCCTGAGTAGCCTAACTGGGAGACATCCCCCACTAGGGGCAGTCTGACACCCCACACCTCACAGGGTGGAGTACACCCCTGAGAGGAAGCTTCCAAAGCAAGAATCAGACAGGTACACTCGCTGTTCAGAAATATTCTATCTTCTGCAGCCTCTGCTGCTGATACCCAGGCAAACAGGGTCTGGAGTGGACCTCAAGCAATCTCCAACAGACCTACAGCTGAGGGTCCTGACTGTTAGAAGGAAAACTATCAAACAGGAAGGACACCTATCAGTACATCACCATCATCAAAGACCAGAGGCAGATAAAACCACAAAGATGGGGAAAAAGCAGGGCAGAAAAGCTGGAAATTCAAAAAATAAGAGCGCATCTCCCCCGGCAAAGGAGCGCAGCTCATCGCCAGCAACGGATCAAAGCTGGACGGAGAATGACTTTGACGAGATGAGAGAAGAAGGCTTCAGTCCATCAAATTTGTCAGAGCTAAAGGAGGAATTACGTACCCAGCGCAAAGAAACTAAAAATCTTGAAAAAAAAGTGGAAGAATTGATGGCTAGAGTAATTAATGCAGAGAAGGTCATAAACGAAATGAAAGAGATGAAAACCATGACACGAGAAATCCGTGACAAATGCACAAGCTTCAGTAACCGACTCGATCAACTGGAAGAAAGAGTATCAGCAATTGAGGATCAAATGAATGAAATGAAGCGAGAAGAGAAACCAAAAGAAAAAAGAAGAAAAAGAAATGAACAAAGCCTGCAAGAAGTATGGGATTATGTAAAAAGACCAAATCTACGTCTGATTGGGGTGCCTGAAAGTGAGGGGGAAAATGGAACCAAGTTGGAAAACACTCTTCAGGATATCATCCAGGAGAACTTCCCCAACCTAGTAGGGCAGGCCAACATTCAAATCCAGGAAATACAGAGAACGCCACAAAGATACTCCTCGAGAAGAGCAACCCCAAGACACATAATTGCCAGATTCACCAAAGTTGAAATGAAGGAAAAAATCTTAAGGGCAGCCAGAGAGAAAGGTCGGGTTACCCACAAAGGGAAGCCCATCAGACTCACAGCAGATCTCTCGGCAGAAACTCTACAAGCCAGAAGAGAGTGGGGGCCAATATTCAACATTCTTAAAGAAAAGAATTTTAAACCCAGAATTTCATATCCAGCCAAACTAAGTTTCATAAGTGAAGGAGAAATAAAATCCTTTACAGATAAGCAAATGCTTAGAGATTTTGTCACCACTAGGCCTGCCTTACAAGACACCATGAAGGAAGCACTCAACATGGAAAGGAACAACCGGTACCAGCCATTGCAAAAACATGCCAAAATGTAAAGACCATCGAGCCTAGGAAGAAACTGCATCAACTAACGAGCAAAATAACCAGTTAATATCATAATGGCAGGATCAAGTTCACACATAACAATCTTAACCTTAAATGTAAATGGACTAAATGCTCCAATGAAAAGACACAGACTGGCAAACTGGATAAAGAGTCAAGACCCATCAGTCTGCTGTATTCAGGAGACCCATCTCACACGCAGAGACATACATAGGCTCAAAATAAAGGGATGGAGGAAGATTTACCAAGCAAATGGAGAACAAAAAAAAGCGGGGGTTGCAATCCTAGTCTCTGATAAAACAGACTTTAAACCATCAAAGATCAAAAGAGACAAAGAAGGCCATTACATAATGGTAAAGGGATCAATTCAACAGGAAGAGCTAACTATCCTAAATATATATGCACCCAATACAGGAGCACCCAGATTCATAAAGCAAGTCCTTAGAAACTTACAAAGAGACTTAGACTCCCATACAATAATAATGGGAGACTTCAACACTCCACTGTCAACATTAGACAGATCAACAAGACAGAAAGTTAACAAGGATATCCAGGAATTGAACTCATCTCTGCAGCAAGCAGACCTAATAGACATCTATAGAACTCTCCACCCCAAATCAACAGAATATACATTCTTCTCAGCACCACATCGTACTTACTCCAAAATTGACCATATAATTGGAAGTAAAGCACTCCTCAGCAAATGTACAAGAACAGAAATTATAACAAACTGTCTCTCAGACCACAGTGCAATCAAACTAGAACTCAGGACTAAGAAACTCAATCAAAACCGCTCAACTACATGGAAACTGAACAATCTGCTCCTGAATGACTACTGGGTACATAACGAAATGAAGGCAGAAATAAAGATGTTCTTTGAAACCAATGAGAACAAAGATACAACATACCAGAATCTCTGGGACACATTTAAAGCAGTGTGTAGAGGGAAATTTATAGCACTAAATGCCCACAAGAGAAAGCAGGAAAGATCAAAAATTGACACTCTAACATCGCAATTAAAAGAACTAGAGAAGCAAGAGCAAACACATTCCAAACCTAGCAGAAGGCAAGAAATAACTAAGATCAGAGCAGAACTGAAGGAGATAGAGACACCAAAAACCCTCCAAAAAATCAATGAATCCAGGAGTTGGTTTTTTGAAAAGATCAACAAAATTGACAGACCACTAGCAAGACTAATAAAGAAGAAAAGAGAGAAGAATCAAATCGACGCAATTAAAAATGAAAAAGGGGATATCACCACCGACCCCACAGAAATACAAACTACCATCAGAGAATACTATAAACACCTCTACGCAAATAAACTGGAAAACCTAGAAGAAATGGATAATTTCCTGGACACTTACACTCTTCCAAGACTAAACCAGGAAGAAGTTGAATCCCTGAATAGACCAATAGCAGGCTCTGAAATTGAGGCAACAATTAATAGCCTACCAACCAAAAAAAGTCCAGGACCAGATGGATTCACAGCTGAATTCTACCAGAGGTATAAGGAGGAGTTGGTACCATTCCTTCTGAAACTATTCCAATCAATAGAAAAAGAGGGAATCCTCCCTAACTCATTTTATGAGGCCAACATCATCCTGATACCAAAGCCTGGCAGAGACACAACAAAAAAAGAGAATTTTAGACCAATATCCCTGATGAACATTGATGCAAAAATCCTCAATAAAATACTGGCAAACCGGATTCAACAACACATCAAAAAGCTTATCCACCATGATCAAGTGGGCTTCATCCCTGGGATGCAAGGCTGGTTCAACATTCGCAAATCAATAAACATAATCCAGCATATAAACAGAACCAAAGACAAGAACCACATGATTATCTCAATAGATGCAGAAAAGGCTTTTGACAAAATTCAACAGCCCTTCATGCTAAAAACGCTCAATAAATTCGGTATTGATGGAACGTACCTCAAAATAATAAGAGCTATTTATGACAAACCCACAGCCAATATCATACTGAATGGGCAAAAACTGGAAAAATTCCCTTTGAAAACTGGCACAAGACAGGGATGCCCTCTCTCACCACTCCTATTCAACATAGTGTTGGAAGTTCTGGCTAGGGCAATTAGGCAAGAGAAAGAAATCAGGGGTATTCAGTTAGGAAAAGAAGAAGTCAAATTGTCCCTGTTTGCAGATGACATGATTGTATATTTAGAAAACCCCATTGTCTCAGCCCAAAATCTCCTTAAGCTGATAAGCAACTTCAGCAAAGTCTCAGGATACAAAATTAATGTGCAAAAATCACAAGCATTCTTATACACCAATAACAGACAAACACAGAGCCAAATCATGAATGAACTTCCATTCACAATTGCTTCAAAGAGAATAAAATACCTAGGAATCCAACTTAAAAGGGATGTAAAGGACCTCTTCAAGGAGAACTACAAACCACTGCTCAGTGAAATAAAAGAGGACACAAACAGATGGAAGAACATACCATGCTCATGGATAGGAAGAATCAATATCATGAAAATGGCCATACTGCCCAAGGTAATTTATAGATTCAATGCCATCCCCATCAAGCTACCAATGAGTTTCTTCACAGAATTGGAAAAAACTGCTTTAAAGTTCATATGGAACCAAAAAAGAGCCCGCATCTCCAAGACAATCCTAAGTCAAAAGAACAAAGCTGGAGGCATTATGCTACCTGACTTCAAACTATACTACAAGGCTACAGTAACCAAAACAGCATGGTACTGGTACCAAAACAGAGATATAGACCAATGGAACAGAACAGAGTCCTCAGAAATAATACCACACATCTACAGCCATCTGATCTTTGACAAACCTGAGAAAAACAAGAAATGGGGAAAGGATTCCCTATTTAATAAATGGTGCTGGGAAAATTGGCTAGCCATAAGTAGAAAGCTGAAACTGGATCCTTTCCTTACTCCTTATACGAAAATTAATTCAAGATGGATTAGAGACTTAAATGTTAGACCTAATACCATAAAAATCCTAGAGGAAAACCTAGGTAGTACCATTCAGGACATAGGCATGGGCAAAGACTTCATGTCTAAAACACCAAAGGCAACGGCAGCAAAAGCTAAAATTGACAAATGGGATCTAATTAAACTAAAGAGCTTCTGCACAGCAAAAGAAACTACCATCAGAGTGAACAGGCAACCTACAGAATGGGAGAAAATTTTTGCAATCTACTCATCTGACAAAGGGTTAATATCCAGAACCTACAAAGAACTCAAACAAATTTACAAGAAAAAAACAGACAACCCCATCAAAAAGTGGGCAAAGGATATGAACAGACATTTCTCAAAAGAAGACATTCATACAGCCAACAGACACATGAAAAAATGCTCATCATCACTGGCCATCAGAGAAATGCAAATCAAAACCACAATGAGATACCATCTCACACCAGTTAGAATGGCGATCATTCAAAAGTCAGGAAACAACAGGTGCTGGAGAGGATGTGGAGAAATAGGAACACTTTTACACTGTTGGTGGGATTGTAAACTAGTTCAACCATTATGGAAGACAGTACGGCGATTCCTCAAGGATCTAGAACTAGATGTACCATATGACCCAGCCATCCCATTACTGGGGATATACCCAAAGGATTATAATTTATGCTGCTATAAAGACACATGCACACGTATGTTTATTGCAGCACTATTCACAATAGCAAAGACTTGGAATCAACCCAAATGTCCATCAGTGACAGATTGGATTAAGAAAATGTGGCACATATACACCATGGAATACTATGCAGCCATAAAAAAGGATGAGTTTGCGTCCTTTGTAGGGACATGGATGCAGCTGGAAACCATCATTCTTAGCAAACTATCACAAGAACAGAAAACCAAACACCGCATGTTCTCACTCATAGGTGGGAACTGAACAATGAGATCACTCGGACTCAGGAAGGGGGACATCACACACCGGGGCCTATCATGGGGAGGGGGGAGGGGGGAGGGATTGCATTGGGAGTTATACCTGATGTAAATGACGAGTTGATGGGTGCAGTAGACCAACATGGCACAAGTATACATATGTAACAAACCTGCACGTTATGCACATGTACCCTACAACTTAAAGTATAATAATAATAAATAAATTTAAAAAAAATAATAATTAAAAAAAAAAAAAAAAAAGAAAATCCAGATGGGACTTAGACCAATGATTCTCAAATTTTTTGGCATCAGAATTCTGTAACATTATTAAGAAGTATTGACAATGCTGATGGGCTTTTGTTTATGTGAGCTATATCTGTTTATAATTATTTTATTAGTGATTAAAACAGACAAATTAGAAAAGTACTATTACTATTTAGTAGTTAATTTAAAAACAATCATAAAGCAATATATGTTAAAATAATAACATGTATTTTATGAGAAACAACTATGTTTTCCAACCCCTTCCCTCTAAAATGTAGTGAGAAGGGTGGCATTGCTGTTTACGTTTTTTCAAATCTCTAATTTAATGCCAGGCTTAACAGAAGATAGCTGAATTTGTATGTCTGCCTCTGTATTCATTTTGTTGTGATATGCTGTTTTGATTAAAGTATATGAGGAAAATCTGGCCTTACACAGATATGTAGTTGAAAAAGGGAGGGACAGTTTAATATCCATTTGGGAGAATTATGCACAGTTCTCCTTTTAACTTGACAAGTGATAGTTTCTTGAAGTGCAGTTGCAATGAAGAGTCCAAAATGATATTAATGAACTTTTTGTACTCTGCATCATTAAAATCCACTGGCCTGCCTTGTACTTTGAATAAACGTTTTACCCATGCATGATTCTGATTATTTGATCATCATACTTTGATCTTTTGGAAAATATTTGTTTACTGAATTTTCAGATTTCCAAAATGATGACACATTTCATTAGCCGATATCTAAAGGTGGCATTTGTTAATATCACCACTGATCTCATCAGAAGAGTTTAAGTACTTGGAAGATGTCAAGCTTGTGGTGAATATAAGTTCTCTAAAATACAATGTTTTGCTTGATAGCAGTGAGATTTTGGGATTGTGTGCTACTGTAGCCTAATCCAAACTTATCCTGACCAGTATGGAGGTACTAGGAAAATTTAAAGCTGGTCATTTCTATCTTTTCAGTCAATGGTTCATTCGTGATCCATAAGAAAAATAAGCCATTAGCGGTGCTTAGACTGTAAATTTGAAACACATGTGTATATCTGGTCCCCTAATAGTTTATATAAATTCTAATGAGCATCTGAAAACCATGGTAAGAATCGAAAGACTTATTTGGCAGTTTTGGAAGAATGAATTGGAAGTGAATGAGTGAGGAAGGAAAACTGAAGGAAGTGAGGAAACTGTATTAGTAATTTCATTACAGCAGATCCTAATTAGGTTGGGAGTAGTGGAAGTGGAGAAAATGAAATGTGTTCAAGCTATTGCATCTGTAAGTCTTATCATTGTTATTATTGCTGCAAATAATTCAAAGAACTTGATGAGAGGTTAAGTCCTGGGGTAAAAGGAAGAGAATTGATACATGGCTCTAAGGCTAAATCTGCAGAAAGAAGCAAATTTTGGTATTAAAATTGAGTCGGTTAGTGACAGCCTGGATTAGAGAAAAATGAATTTCATTTCCAACAGGCCAAATTTGCAAAAATGGTGTTCTGTGGATGGATGGAAATATGAGTTTATAATCCAGGTGAAATCCCTCAGGCCTGTAAATGTTAAAAATGGGAAGCCTATACTGGACATGCTAGAGTTCATTTAGAAATGTTCTCCAAGCAGAAAAAAAGAGTTTAGCAAAAGAGGCTGAGCTTAGAAAACATCCACAGATAAAATGAGGGGAGGAACAGGAGCCATTGAAGGAAAGAGAGGAGGGGCAATCTTAACTAAAGGATGATAACTGTGCTGCTTCTGTATGGAGGCCTATAACCCCAGGGTCACGTGCGGCTCAGAAACTCAGGATGAGAGGGGGATGGAGGAAAGGCCACTTCAGTTACTAAGAGGGCGGGAACATGTGTTCTCAGATGGAGAGATTTTTAACGATATTGTGGTAGGAAAACCATTTTATAAGAGATTGTGGAAATTACAACAGGGAGTAGAGATCACACAAGAGTGGCAAAAGGAAGACGGGAAAAAACAATAGCGATTGGAATAAATCCTGAGGTCAAGCATTTATTTAAAATGGTTTTTCAAGTTCCTGTTGATTTAAAGGCAGATGGAAAAGAGCTGATAAAGAGAGAAAAAGGTTAGAGATTGAGAAATAAAATAAGTGTCGTAACGGGGCTTCCCAGGGTGTGGCAAAGAATGACATCCAGTTTGACTTTGAAGCGGAATTAAGATTTAGATTTTGATTCGATTATACTCAGAAGGAAAATGACAAAAAGGGGATAAAAGTCATTTTATGTCATGATGATGAGAGTTACACGTTAGGAAGAATATATCATCCGCTGTGATCAACTTCACGAAGATTGAGGCGTTAGCTGTGCTAGTCCTCGGGTAGACTTTGCCTGCCATCTGCTCACTGGGAAATAGACTGGGTTTGTACGTGGAGTGTAACCTGAACACTGAAGATTAACATCTGGTTTTATCTAATGCAACACTGCAATAAAAAGATAATAATAGTCTCCATTGGAACTTCATTATAATGAGGCTCTTGCAGAACAATTTCAATGATGAGACTGTCTAAATGTAAAGATCTTCAGTAAAGAAAGCTCCAGATATTCGTTTTAAGTTTAATTCAATGTTAATGAGCTATGTTTTATCATTTGAAGGTTGGCAATTAGGTTTCAGTCAAGTAAAACTGATTTTCTTTACCATCTTTTTAAATTTATGTATTTTGAAATTAATGTAAACATCTTTCCTCATGAACTTATATTACTAAATAAAATGATTTTCTTTCTGCTTATAGAAATGTAAGCAGAGATAATATTAATTTACACAGTTTATACATTCATTTTAAGAAACTTGCCCTCTGATTTATCCATGCTGTAAATTGGAATATTTAATGTTAGAATCCACTGATTCTACCACCTTTCCCTTTACTATACTTCTCTCTTTTCCTACATTATATTCCTAGGTTTATATTATTATTATAGTCACGCAGTTGCATATATCAACACCCTGGTTCTCTCTCACCATCGATGTCACCTCGAGAAATTCCTATCCTATTTAATGCCAAGTGTTTCTCCATTTTGTACTCTTACACTGGTAACTAAAGTAGCTGGAGAAAAATCACACATCTATTAAGTGTAAATTGGGGTTTTAATGATTCAGAGTGAAAAATACACATTGGATTTAATTTTCTGTTACCAAGTTTATAAATTAAACCCATTTTGGTTTCCCAAATCACTTAGAATTCTCTCTTATGCAGAGTCAATTAAAGTTTTCAATTTTAGTAAAACTAATTTTAAATAAATTTAATAAATGAGTATCCCTTTTGTTTTTAACTGTTGATGTTATTAATTCATTCAACACATGTATACAGAGTACCTCCCATGTGCCAGTCATTAGGGAAACAGAAATGAACAATGCAGACAAAGTCCCTGCCCTTGTAGAGCTTACATCCTTGTAGGGCAGAAAGATAAGAAATAAGTAATTAAGCACATGAGTACCTATTAGGTGACTCTAAGCCCTGCGGAGAAAAAGAAAAACGGATGAAGAGGATAAATTGTAATGCAGCTTGGTTGAGGAGGTTGAGGAGGTGTTCTTAAAAAGTATCATTTGAGTGGAGACTTGAAGGAAGCGAAGGACCAAGCTATGTCACTGTCTGGAGGAAGTCTATCTGAGGCCAAGGGAATAAGGGGAAAACTGTTGAGGCAGGAGTGTACTTGGCATGCCTAGAGAAAAGCCAATGTGACAAGTGTGGTTGGTGCTGGATGAGTGAGGTAGAAAGTGACAAGGAATAATGGCAGAGCGGGATGGATGGCGATATCATTGAAGGTCTTGGAGGTGATGATGGTTTTTACTCTGAGTGAGACGACCAGTCACTGGAAGGATCTGAACAGAATAGTCCCATGATCTGATTTGTATTTTAAAAGAATCGCAGAGTAGACAGAAGGGTTGGAGCTGGAGGTGGGTGGGTGGCATATGTGGAAAGCAGGGAGCTAAGTTAGGAGGCTATTGCAATCACCCAGGTGGGCAATGATGACCATTTAGATGAGGATAGTAGCACGAGAGTAGTGCAATGTTCTATTTCTGGTTATAGTTTGAAAGTTGAGCACATATAGTTTGCTGATAGATCATATATGAGATGTAAAGAGGGGAGACAAACAAAGATAACTATGAGATTTTTGTCTTGCAAAAGTATTTTGTGAGATAGAGAAAACAATGGGAGGAGCTGGATTTTTGTCGTGGAGTAAAGGAGAGGGAATCAAGAATTTTGTTTTTGGCACATTACGTTGAAAATGCTTTTTAGACACTTAGAAAACTCATGCAGGCAGCTGGATGTTACTGAGTCTGGAATTCAGGGGAGAGATGAAGACTGGAGACATTACATCTGGGAGACATTGCTTCAGGGAATAGATGCTATTTACAGCCACAGGAACTGAATGAGGTTATCTAAAACCTGAGTGCACTTAGAAAACAGAAGTCACAAAACTGAGGTCTGAGGCTCTCCAAAGTTTAGAAGTTGAGAAGATGAAGAATAAACAGAGAGAATGAGAAAGAACAGATAGGGAAGTGGAAGGAAACTTACAGGGAATGTAGCCCCAGAAGCCAAGTGAAAACAATAAAAAAGCTTAAAAGGAGGAAGAGATGATCTGTGTCTTATGTTGTTGACATTGAAGTGGATGAGGTCTGCTAATTGGCCATTGCACTCGTCAGTGTGGTAGGCATTACCAACCTTGACAAGTGAACGCTTGATGGAGAGGAGGGAATGAAGGCCATATGGGAGGAGGTTCAAGGGAGAATGAGAGAGAAAAAGATAAGGAGAGATTCTGTCAAGGGGAGCAAAGAAAGGATTTGTTAGCTAGTCGGCTGTGGGCTACTAGATGAGGTGTGGTCAAGAGAGGCTTTAAATAAAGATCAGAACATTCTAGTATGTCTGCATACTGTATACTAATCGAGTAGAGAAAATTGATTATAGATGAGAAAGAGAAGTCAAATTCTCAAGCAATGTCTCAGTAAACAAGATGAGATAGAACCAGGGAAAATGGGAAGAGGTGGAGAAGCTGGACCCTCGTAAGAACAGTCACAGGAGTGAAACCACAGGAAGGTATGAGGATGTGGCTGTAAGAGTTGTTGAAGTTCTTTTCTGATTTCTTCTGTCCCATAAGACCCCAGAGAGAAGAGTGAAGAAGTTGATATAGGCAAGTGAATAATTATAAGACTGAACCATAGAATCCAAGGTGGGAAGGAAAGAGGACACGAAAGAAGTGAGAGACATGAAGGGGTGCTAGGATCAGTGAATTACATTATTAAATGTATTGAAATTCTGGCATACAGCATGGTTAAGACAAAAACCAGATTATTTATTGAGTGAGTAAGCAATGTGTAAATTTACATAATTTTACATTACTGTGTTTATATTTTATCAAAGACAAATTCTTGGCAAAAATTGATTGTAGAAAGTAATTAATGAAGGTTATTTAATTTTCATAAATCATTCTGATTGTGTAATAAGTTTTGTCTGTTTTGGAATTCATGCTCTGGATCAGACGACTGGTGGCACCACTTTAGATACCACTGGTGTCACCTCCCTTGTCCTACCCCCGCTGCTGCAGCTACAATTGAGTGGGCTCTGAATGACTTCATGCAGGTGCAATCTGACAGCACCTACTTGGTGCCCCTCTGGGTCACTCACCTACTACACAGGTGTTGATTGTCAAGAGTGGAGCACCACGTGGTGAGCTTGGTGCTTGGGGTCTCTGCATATGCAACTCAGAAATGTGTAGGGAGTTAGTAGGGTGACATTTTAACCCACAGAAAGGAGGAGCTGATGGAAAAGTTCTTCCTCCTTTTGCCTCCTCAGACAGCTTATTCTGAGAGATTGGATATACAGCTTCTAGGGAGCTGGAGAACTTAGTTACACTTAGCAGTGCCCAGCTTCAAACACATCGTGGCATCCTGTACCGGCTCCCTCTCCTTCCCTGTCTACCTGCTTCTTCCTCACTCCTGCTGTGAGGATTCTTCTTCAGGCTCTGCTCTCTGGGAACCCAGCCTGAGACAAGCACCATAACATGTTTATTCTCTGCCACCTTCAACAAAGGAATAAAACTGTACCATTTCAACAAATCACTTATCTTGTGAATAAACATCAAGAGAACCTGAAAAAAATTAGCTCAAGATTAGCAGCTATAATTTTTTCTTTCCTAACATAGACCCTAATTGAGATACGATTTTAGTCACTAGCTATTGTTTATGAACTTAAATTCTCTTAACATTGCATTTTGTAGCAATGTAGACACAATATACATGATTAATCTGATCTAAAAAGTGACAAAGAAGTAGAACCAAGTATAATTATGTTTATTATACATTGTATAATATGTACAAATAATTGTAATTTATCCTTTTCTTACTTTTGCTTAATAAAAATATTAGACCTTCATAATTCTTTCAAGGATTATTGAGTAGCTCTTATTTCATTTCCCTCCTTGTGAGTTCCTCCTTTGAAGTCCTACATGTTGTCCTCATTGATTTTTCTAAAACACAGATTTGATCAGCTCATACTTCTCTGCTTAAAAGTCTTGCATAGTTCTTCATTACCAAAGATTACGTCCAAATCTACAACTTGCTGCTCTCTTTTTTCCACCCTCCTTCCACCCCATGCACTATGCGTGTTCCATTTCTCCTGGTCCTCTGTTCAGGGCCATGTGGTTTTGGTCACTCAGGCAGTTCAAGTGCCTCCTCTGCTGCAAAACTTTCTCTACATCCAATTGGATTTTATCGCTCTCTTCTAGGGAGGTCTACTTTGTTCTTCCCCCTTTTATAAGCAGGAATCACACTGTATTACAATGATTGGCTTATGTAACTCTCTCTTCCACTAGAGAGAAAGAACAAGGTTTTGTTAGTTTTTGTATAGCCAGTCCTTAGCAGAGTACAGTTACTCATTGCTAACAACAGTGATGTGTTCTAAGAAATACGTTGGTTGGCCGGGCGCAGTGGCTCATGCCTGTAATCCCAGCACTTTGGGAGGCCGAGGCGGGTGGATCACGAAGTCAGGAGATCGAGACCATCCTGGCTAACACCGTGAAACCCCGTATCTACTAAAAATACAAAAAATTAGCCGGGCGTGGTGGCGGGTGCCTGTGGTCGGTCCCAGCTACTCCGGAGGCTGAGGCAGGAGAATGGTGTGAACCCGGGAAGCGGAGCTTGCAGTGAGCCGAGATTGCGCCACTGCACTCCAGCCTGGGCAACAGAGCGAGACTCTGTCTCAAAAAAACAAAAAACAAACAAACAAAAACCTTGGTGGGCGATTTTGTTGCTGTGTGAACCTCACAGAGTGCCTTCACACAGACCTTAATGCTATAGCCTACTACACACTATAGTATAGCCTATTGCTCCTAGGCTACAAATCTGTACATCATGTTACTGTACTGAATATTGTAGGGAATTGTAACACAATGTAAATTATGTGTGGATCTAAACATGGAAAAGTTACAGTAAAAATACAGTGTAAAATATAAAAAGTGGTACATTCCAAAAGGACACGTACCGTGGATGGAGCTTGCAGGAGTGGAAGTTGCTCTGGGTGAGTCAGTGAGTGGTGTGTGAATGTGAAGGCCTAGCACTTTACTGTACATGACTGTAGACTTTATAAACACTTTACATTTAGGCCACACTAAATTTCTAAAAAGTATTTTTCTTCAATAATAAATTAACCTTAGCTTACTATAACTTTTTACCTTATAAACTTTAAAACTTTTTTACCTTTTTGACTCTTTTGTAATAACCCTTAGCTTAAAACACAAACACATTGTATGGCTGTACAAAAATATTTTCCTCATATCCTTATTCTGTAGTT
The DNA here is from genome assembly GCF_003255815.1 of Theropithecus gelada. Lineage (NCBI taxonomy): Eukaryota > Metazoa > Chordata > Mammalia > Primates > Cercopithecidae > Theropithecus > Theropithecus gelada. The sequence continues at coordinate 88,638,237 of NC_037673.1, read as the reverse complement.
TTTTTAATTATTGCTTTTTAAATTTTATTTTTAAATTTTTAATCTTTTTTGTTAAAATCTAACACACAAACACACATACTAGCCTAGGCCATGTGAGGATGTGCCAGCTTCCCCTTCACTTTCTCCCATGATTGTAAGTTTCCTGAGGCCTCCCCAGCCATGCTTCCTGTACCGCCTGCAGAACTGAGTCAATTAAACCTCTTTTCTTCATAAATTACCAAATTTCAGGTAGTTCTTTATCGCAGTGTGAGAATGGACTAATGCATTAGCAGTTTGATTGCAAATCCTGACTCTTGCTTGTACAGCATATTAAAACAACATTCCTTCTGTATTAGTGCTCTTGTCTCATGAAGCCATGACCATTATTCCATGATAAGTCACCGTTCTACACAATTTCCTCATAGTTTATTTGTAATAGATTTTTCAAATGCCACCTGAATAAACAACGTTTCTCCTGTACCATATTATCATTTAACATTTTAAAATCTGCAAACTTAAGTTGAAATAACTTGGAAACAACCCCAAACGATGTTGCTATCAGCTTTTACAGAACCAGTTGAAGGTTTACTTTACCTTGATAAAGTAAACCAAGTCACTCAAAAGAATTCAGATAACTCAAAATATCTGTACCATATTATCTGCTAAAACGTAGTATTTATTTTTTGACATCTTGTACCATGTCAATGCATTTCTCTCGTGTCGTGTTGGGTTAAGCTAGTTTGTGGAGGGAAGAAACATAACAGGATGTGACATGATGTAAGTGATGCAGTGACATGTATAATTTAAAGACCACACTCCTGTTGGAAGCAGACACCTGCAATTAATTCAGATCCTGGGAATTTGAAATGAAGCTGATGAACAAAACTAAAAATGTCCATAAACTGATGGATGAATGATCTGGTTCACCAATCCAAAGGTAGGTTCCAGTATATGAGTACATTATCATCACTGAAGATCTCAGAGCCTAACATCACCCATGTATAAAGTAGTCGATTGCTATTTTCTAAATTTGGTTAGATCCATTAAAAGAGCCTGAGTAGCAAATGTTTAAGGAAAACATTTTCATTTTTAGAATTTTAACAACTTAGTCATTTAAACTGTTTAAATCTCAAAGCAGGTAATTTAATCCAAAGCCCTTTTTGCTATATTTCTCTGGATACATTATGTTAAAGATATATTTTTTATTTAAAACAATAATGATTAACACATTTCTCTTTTTTAAAAAAATTATATTTGAAATAAAAGCAATACAAGTTTATCTTTGGAAACTTGATAAGTACAAAATGCTGTTAAAAATTTGTTGATAAACATCCTAACCAAAGATAACCACATTAATATTTTAGAGTATTTCTTTCTAATCATTTCTTTTAGGTTCATATCTACCTATCTTCATTTATCTATGTCCACATGTACATCTTTATACATCCATATAGTTACATATAAACAGCCATTTTATTATGTCTCACAATTGTGTAGATCTGGGATTTTTGCAGGGCTTAATAGGTATTTGTTGTTTTTCTCACACGGCATTTCCTGAGGTTACTTTGTGACATTCAGTTGGCAAACAGGCTGACCTGGAAGGTCTTAGCTGGCTTTTCTCACACATCTGGCACCTTGACAGAGATGGCTGCATGACTAAGCCCACCTGGAGCTGTTGGGCAAGAAAATTAATTCTTTTCTCTAGGATCCTTGCCATGAGGCTGTTAGGACTTCCTCGCAGCATGGGGCTGAGTTCTAAGAGCAAATGTTCCAGATATACATATATTTTTAAAATATGATTGGAATACAGCTGTATATTCAGTTTTGAATCTGGCATTTAAAGTTTAAAATCATGTTGTACGCATTTTTCCATTTCACAAAATATTTTTAGCAATTGATTTTCATAGCTGCATGATATTACATGTTATACAACATAATTTACATAGTCACTAACCTATTGTCACACAACTGAGTAATAATATTTTGATTATATTAACAATATGTAATCAAAATTGTGATACATACATTTATGACTAAATTTTGTATTCGTTCCTTAATATGTAGTCTAAGAAGCAAAATTAACTAAAGATATGAAAAATTATAAGGACTGTGATATAGTCAAATTGCTTTTCAGAAACGTACACTATTGTTACTATCACTGAGTACTTGTCTCACTATACCTTCATCAACTTTTAAATTTTTAAGTCTTTATACATTTGATTGTTATAAAAATCTTATTGATGTTATTTTTATTTATGTGATCACTTATAAGGCTGACATTTTTTCATGTTTATTATTAATTTCTATTACTTTCATATATTTGTTCATTCATTATTGAGACACTATTTTTAAAACCACTTTATCTGAACTCTTTATATATTAAACAACTATTATAAAGACGTAAGTTGTGACAAAATATGTCTAACTACTTTTGAACAGAAATTCAAGCTGTCATGATTCATATAGTTAAGTATTTCCTTACATGTCATAAATTTCAATTAGTTTTAAAATACTTTTGAAATAATTTTAATAATTTTTATTATTGGCGTAATTTTACCCGCTACTCCTAATTAATCTGAACTATACAGAAAGATAAAAATTGAGGTGATTATGCAATTTTAAAATTATTTCTCTCAAAAAAAAGATATAAAATATACTCTAAAATCAGGATTAATATTTGATTACTTTGAGTTTCTTAAAATAGCAAATAATTTATTTAAATGTTTCATATTCTAGGAGTTATATTAACTATGTGTTGCCATTTTATTATGGAATAAAAACTCATCATTTCTGATCTATACTTTTCTAAAATAGTAGTGGATTGAATATTACTTCATACATTGTTATACGCATAGCTTTTTAAGAGAGAAGAATGAAAGTATGATCTACCCAAAAATATTTTATTGCCTAATTTAAAAAACTGTTTGAGTTCATTTCTTTTGTGTTCATTTCAGGACATTATAATACAGATTATAAAAGTAGTGGAAAGTAAAATGGCTGATATACAGATAAATGTAATTACCTAATAGATGTGTACTTTGAATGTGAAGGATATGAAACTCATTGTGGAAATTCACTGCACAGTTTCAGTAGCAATACTGCCTTGGAAAAAACCAAAAAGAATGCAGGAAATCTCAACAAAAATATGTATTTTTTTTGTTTTTTTTTTTTGCTGTGAAATGAAAGCATTTCATCATGATGTCCTGCCAAGATTTGTCCTCAATAAATTCAAAGTCTTCTTTGCTTTCCAAAATTCTGTAAAGTGTATTGCTATTGATTCTGAAACACATATTTTCTCAAATAATTCTTACTTGGAGCCAGTTTGTTTGAGGTCTGCTAACTTGCCTATTAGTCATTTTCCCATATCCTTTCTTTCTGTCTTTGCTTTGTTATGCAAGTGTTCCTCTAAACCAGCTTGACCACTTACATTAGCCTTTTGGTGGTTAGGATTGTAAGTTTAGGTAACACATGAATAAAGCCTGAACTTTTCTTTCTTTCTTTCTTTCCTTCTTTCTTTCTTTCTTTCTTTCTTTCTTTCTTTCTTTCTTTCTTTCTTTCTTTCTTTCTTTCTTTCTTTCTTTCTTTCTTTCTTCCTTTCTTTCTTTCTCTTTCTTTCTTTCTTTCTTTCTTTCTTTCTTTCTTTCTTTCTTTCTTTCTTTCTTTCTTTCTTTCTTTCTTTCTTTCTTTTCTCTCTCTCTTTTTCTTTTTAAAAAATAAATATTTGGCAATCCTGAAAGACATGCTTGCTGTAAAGTTATACTACTAGCTACATAATGTGATGCCATATTAAACTGTAATCACTGTTCCACCAAACTAACAAAGGCAACATGCTAATTTTTGTATTAAGACACAGTGCAATAACACACAATTGCATGATGCTATTTCATCCCCTTTCTTCTTGAGACTTGTGAAACAGCCTCCTTTATTGCTGATGGGTTTCAAATAATGGTGTCCATGTGGCTTTGGAACAACAGTAGTATGTTAATTTATTCCCCAGTGTTACCTAGAGGCCCTGACATGGGTCCAGGACTGGTGACACCCTAATTTAAGTCCTGGGTAGGACCAGGCAGATCAGGTGGCTCAGAGCTAGCACAATAGACTGTGAGCGGAAGCCCCACTCCCTGATCAGGGCAGATCAGGAGGATTCCAAGTGTAATTGGCCTCCAGGGAGTATGTAAGTCACTCTTGTACACCCCCTCAGACCTCCTTAATGCCTTGCCAGCTGGAAGGAAAAGAGCCTCTTGCATTACCCACAAAGGAAGCAGAGATTGAGGGGAGAAGAACTGGAGAAATTAAAAAGGTGGAAAGAGACAGCAACGCAAATAAAGAGGTGGGTAATAATATTGTACATCTAAAAGCCTGGGGAGTGTGTCATAAACAAATGGGCTGCAATGGTCAGTAGGCAATTATATCCTGTTACCTCATTTAAAATGCTGACTAATTACATAGAGCAAGAGGAAATTAGCACAGGAACCTTATTCTTTGCCAAGTCCACATCAAAATGCTGTAAAAGAAAAACATGAAATCAATCTTCCATGGCTTTAAAGAACTCATAGTTCTTGAAGTTTAAACATCTGCACAAAGTCCTCCAAAGTATAAGACAAAATGGATATTCAAATCTCAGAAATTAGACTTGTAAAAAAACCCTTAGAACCCCTAAGGCTCTCACCTTTTTGTGATCTGAACAGCCAGTTTAACATTTTTTTCTTTAACCTGATATTATTGTTTAAATCCCCAACTCTCATTCTATTTGCTTTATGTGAGATAATAATTTGCTTATGCGGATAAGTATCTTCTTGGAAAGAATTGTCTCCTGAAATTTCTCTTGGGATATGTTTGGCATGTTCCAGGATTCAACCGAGTTCTTGAAGTTCCCATTCAAAGAGGTGCTGGTAAATAGTAGAGCTGCATTTTGTTTTTTTAAGCAACCTTTTCTGAATATAGAATTTTTGAAAATTGAATCACTTTCTTCTGTTGATGTATAGCCTAAAGATTTGTCATCACTAAAAAGAAAATCAGTTCCCAAAATAACTTAAAGATGTGTAAATAGGCATACGACTAAAAATATTTAGTAAATGCACCAAACCTTTGTTAAAATACTCTAAAATATGTGTAAGCATGAAATAGTGGAGACCGTCAGTAAGCCAAACCTGCAATGTGATCTTGAGCAGTGAGGTGGCCTGGGAATCAGGCTTTGCCAGTCTTTGATGGTGGTCATCAATGCTTTGCAAAAGGATGCTTTGAAATTCTGCTATGCCTGTGTAGCAGAAGCTTTTGAGGGTTCGGCTCCAGGGTTCCATCCTGGTCTCAGCTACGGAGTACCACTGCTTTTTCAATATGGAGTTTTTGAGCAAGATTTCTTTTTGGGGGAAATGAAATATTTCATAATCCTGTTGCTTTAAAAATATTTTTAAAGTGCTGAATAATATTTCATTGTCTGTATGGACCACAGTTTATTTAGCCATTCACCTACTGAAGAATATCTTGGCTGCTTCCAAGTTCTGGCAATTATGAATAAAGCTGCCGTAAACATCTGTGTGCAGGTTTTTATGAGGACAAAAGTTTTCAAGTCTTTGAATAAGTACCAAGCAGTGCAATTGGCCACATCGTATGGTAAAACAATGTTTAGTTTTGTATAAACCTCCAAACTGTCTTTCAAAGTGGCTGTACCAAAAGTGTATTGAGGTGTTGGTGTACATGAGACAATGGAATATTACTCAGTGCTAAATGAAATAAGTTTCAAGCCATAAAAAGGATGGAAGAAACTTAAATGCATATGATTAAGTGAAATAAGGCAATGTGAAAACGCTACATACTGCATGATTCCCAATCTATAACATTCTGGAAAAGCCAAAACTATGGAGACAGTAAGAAGATCAGTCCCTGCTGCCAGGGGTTACTGGGAGGGAAGGATGATTACATGGAATACAGAGGCTTCTTAGGGTCGTGAAAATACTCTGATGTTATAATGATGGAACCATGTCATTAAACAACTGTCCAAACCTATAGAATGTACAACAGCAAGAGTGAACCCTAATGTAAATGATAGACTTTGGGAGGTAATGATACATCAATACAGGCTCATCTATTGTAACAAATATACTATTTGGGATTGATAGGAAGGTGGAGGACATTATTAATGGGGGTGTCTATGCAGCATTGTGGCTGGGAGTATATGGGAAATCTCTCCTGTCAATTTTGCTGTGCACCTAAAACCACTCCAAAAAATAAAGTCTATGAAATTTTTTTAAAAGGCTGTACTAGATGACCTCTTGGGACCTAGTAGGCTCAAATAGTCTATGTCAAATATTCTCATGAAAAGACTACCACGAGGTACAGCAGTATATCTAAAATAAAAATTATCAGTGAGCAAACAAATTATCTTCACAAATCTATCACAAATTATCATTTGTGAAGATAAAACTTAGCTTTTTTTCTGGTGATCCAAAAAAAGTCTTTTTAGGAAATGAATTTAAATAACCCTTCTGAATGGTTGTCGTATAGTTATATTTCACTTGCTGTTTTAACAGGGTGGCATGTTGTTGGCAGGGCAGAAGGAAGATATTCTTTGACATGTCCCCTCCTTCAGGTGCAGGGCTCCTCCTCTCTCATTCTGGCAGAGGCAACGTTGCCATAGATTCATTTGCTATCATGGTGATAAAAAATAGAGAAAAAATAAGAAGACAGTATGAAATTTAGACAACTAAAAAGCATAATGAGGTTAATATTTCTGCAAGTATTGCTGATGTATTTAGCAAGTTGCTTAGTAATTTTTTATTCATAGAACCAACAGCATTTATTGTTTCAGGCAGAGTCCCCTGGCATAGAAGGCCACTGCTTAGCTTGGAGTAGCAACCTCGGTTCTTAAGTTCAGGGTTTTCTAATTTCACGAGCTTCCCTTTACATGCCAGCTCCATTGTAGAGATATACAGAATGTGATGTTAGAAAAGTTCCTGGGGGCCGGGCGCTGTGGCTCCCACCTGTAATCCCAACACATTGGAGGCAGAGGTGGGTGGATTACAAGCTCAGGAGTTCAAGACCAGCATGACCAACATGATTAAACCATGTCTCCACTAAAAAATACAAAAATTAACCAGCTGTGGTGGCGTGCACCTGTAATCCCAGCTACTCAGAAGGCTGAGGCCGGAGAATCACTCGAACCTGGGAGGCGGAGGTTGCAGTGAGCTGAAATTGTGTCATTGCACTCCAGCCTGTGCGACAGTGCAAGACTCTGTCTCAAAACAACAACAACAACAACAACAACAATAACAAAAACAGTTCCCATTAGGAGGAAACATAAAGTCTTCTGATGGGGAAAGAGAGTCATTCAAAGAGAGAGGTAAATGTAAGGATAGAGACATTCATGTCCAGGCTCACCTCTCTGGCTTCAAACCCTTGCGAGCAGTGGGAGGGGTAGTAAAACTAAGGGGAATGGGTGGAGAAGGAAGACTCGGTAGAGGGATGCTATGCATATTTGGTGTATAGAATTCTGGGAGGAAACTTTCTCATGGCAAATCCTCCTAACAAGAAGTGGTTGCAGCAGAGCTGGAAGGGCAGAATGGCTTGTTCAGGCAGACACAAGCCTGAGACATGACCTCAGATTCCCACAGTCTGCTGAGGCTGTCAGCTGGCCGGCTACCAGCATAGTCACTGGGGTGATGGTCAGAGTGGCCTGCCGCAGAGTCCTGCAACAGGGAAGATGCCCATGTTGAGGATCAAATGAAAGCCACATCTGGAGCTCAGGCAATCTTATAGCCCAAGAGAGCCCAGATGTTTTTGTGGCTTTGTCATATGAAGAGGAGGGTGAGCTCACTGAGGAGCTATCACTGTGCTAAGTAAAGAAACCACTAATTTCATCAGCTATGATTAGCAATGGATTCCATGAAGATGGACATGGCTACCCAGAAATGAGCAGGGCCGGATCTTTCCCACTCACATGGGCTATATCAATTCCTCATGCACTCAGCCACCATGATAAGCATGAGTAGGAAGACAAGGTTGCCTGAGACTGTCCTAGTTTTTAGCTCTGTCCCAGTTTTTCCAGTCTGCATCCTGGAAAAGACCTTGGTGTCAAGAAATCCAAGATAATTGGTTACCCTACCTTCAAAGTCAGAAAGGCAAGATTCATAGCAAAATGCTTCAACTTACAGCATAGAGACAAGAAGTAGGACTGCTAACACCATGCACAGGCCAGAGGGTAATGCCCGCCCAGTAACTAAAGGCCTACATCATCACAGTGGTTTGCCCATTACAAAGGTCACGTGAATTTTTTTGAGTGCTCCACATAAGTTAAATGAGAGGTGTTTTGTCCTGGTGTTATAAAATGTTTTTAGATTTGGGTTATTGTCCCTTGTGGTAATTGAGAGTAGAATGGGAAGTAGTCATTCCTCTATTTTCAAATAGATTGCACTCTTCCTTTTAACTCAGGTCGAAGGGGTCCATGATTTCAGGCTAACAGTTTTAAGTTAAATAACTATTTTTCTTTGAAAGGCAGAAGAAAATATTGTGGGTTTCTCTAATGGCATGGAACATTTCCTGCCACATTTCCTATTTTATAGTTCATCATGGCAGCCAATGGTGGTTAAGCAAGTCGGGCCTGGAGTCCGGCTTCAGACTCCCTGGGTTCAAATCTCATCTCTCCACCTTCACTGGCCGGACCTTATGGATCTTACTTAAACTCATGGTGACTTGGTTTTCTCATATATAAAATGGCAATGATGTCAGTAAAGGTAATATTATTTATCTTGAAGATTTTTGTTAGGATTATATGAGATAACGAGTAAGAGCTCTGTCAGTGTTTCTGGCACATTGAAGACACTCAATAAATGTGTTTCTGGTTTTTTTTTTTTTTTTTTTTTTTTTGAGATGGAGATGGAGTCTTGCTCTGTCACCGTGGCTGGAGTGAAGTGGCGTGATGTCGGTTCACTGCAACCTCCACCTCCCGGGTTCAAGCAATTCTCTGCCTCAGCCTCCTGAGTAGCTGGGATTACAGGTGCCTGCCATCATGCCTGGCTAAGTTTTGTATTTTTAGTAGAGACAGGGTTTCACTCTCTTGGCCAGGCTGGCCCTGAACTCCTGACCTCATGATTTCCCCACCTCGGCCTCCCAAAGTGCTGAGGTTTCTGTTTTTTTAAATTAATGTATGACTCCTCCACTAGGTTTAAGCTCTTTGATCACAGGATCACTGTACACTTTTGCCCACCTGTTCATCTCCAGTATCTAGGATAGAGTAAGCATTAAATAATTGATAGCTATTATTAGAACTAATTCAAAAAATATCTAAAGTCTTCATACCATATTTTTTTTTTCTGTCTGAATTTCTCTCTTTCTTACAACTTCTCCTTCTTAGACTTACAAGAAAAATGTAAACAACCTTGGAAATTCATTGGGGATAAGTATTTGAGGATTATGATGAAGATACAGGCATATTTGCAATCCTAAACTTACTGTCTTCTAAAACATCTGAGACAGACAGAATAGAGTCAAATACCAGTCTGGGAATCTGAAAATCTGTCTCCAGATTATTTCCCTGCCAGAAAACTTTTCCTTGGTGTTCTCTTTAAAATCTTTAAAATTAAAGGGTTGGACTAGATGAGGTCTGAGGTCATGTCCAGTTCTAGACTTTAGCAATTCCAGTAGAGAATAAAACAAGACAGCATGCCATTAAGTACCCAGATGTGTACTGAACAACATGATCATGCTTTTTAAAAATATTGTTTCTTTCTCTAAAAAAAATCCTTCAAGTGCTAATGATTTTCTTCTGAAAACCTGCTTTCTTTGTGCTGGACTACTCTGATTCAGATGAAAAAAGAGAACTCACTTGGGTAGATGATTCCCCAGCAGCTGAGAGCATCTGACAGCAGAGGCACAGCTGACATTATTGTGCACCACGTGTCAATGAGGGAATGAGTATGGCTCCTACCTAGAAGGTTTATGAGCTGAAGGAGGCTGGCAGATTACTCCATAGTTACAACCGTCCTCGCAGCAAGGCAGAAGCAACAAGAAGCATTGTCTCCACATGTTGAGATAGCTGAACATTGCACCACCTTTCAAAATGCCTTTTATTCTCTTGTCCTTCTGTTTCTACTTTTTCTTTCTGTAAGACAAATTGCTCTAGTCCTCTTGCTGTGAAAGCATGTAGTGAGTTGCCCAGCTCTAAGTCTGATGGCATAGGATACTCTCCAACTCTAATTTGCTAAATGTAGGTAGGAGATCATTTGATTTCCCTTGAGTTCCTCAGTTAGGAGGAGTCTCATAAAAATCCTTCATAGGCTCTAAATTATAACTTAGAATTACTTTCCTTCCTGTGATGGTACCAGAGTGATTGACTCTTCCAAGTATCACTGCTAATATCAGGCAAGTCTAAGAAGGAAGACAAATATTGTAGTCCAGAAATCTCACTCTGTTAGGAGAGGCAAGATCTCCATTTGCTTTTCTCGCTAATACTTTGTTTGTTCTGGCAGTACTTTCTCTGTCATCATCCACAATCGTTTTGGAATAAAAATGCATGCATAGAAGTGTAGAGTTTGCTTCTAGTTGAAATTCCCCTTGTTACTTAAATTCTCAAGGGATTTGTTTGGTGATTGTTGTTTAAGCATGGCTATTTCTGGTAAGGAGACTGCACAAGTACCTCTATGTAGAGCTGTGGAAAAGGGTACAATGGTAGTATCTAATAATACTAATCATGACTATTAGTCATTGGTGGTATCTAGTCATCCTTCTTGCTAGAAGTAGGGAGGAGCAGGAGAAAAGCCTCCATTGGATGGGAGATACTTTGTGCACAATTTTGTTTGTCTGAGAATTGATTGCAATCTGGAGTTGGTTTAGACCAAATGGGAAGGCTCCCATATTCTTTTCAGTGGCATCCTCTAACAATCAATCTTATTCCCTAGCCTTCCAAGCATCTAGGTGGGAAGTGACATGCTCTGGAATTACTGATTCTTAGAGTAGCAGACCATTCAGAGGTGTCCTGCCTGAGGATGTAGGCTTTCATAAGGCTGATCCCCACCGGGTCCATTTCTCCTTTTCCTCTTGCCTAATCCAAGCTCCCTGTTGAGCACACCTCTGTCCAGTTGTCTCAAGACTATGTATATACCCAGAGCTCTTTCTCAGTGGAGCTAATTGGAGCTGTCTCTGATGCCACTTCTAATCCTGTATGTTGATTATGATGTTGCCTACTCCTCAGTAGGGTGGGCAAGTGGGCATGTGTGGTTTAAGACTCTCTTAGGGTTTTGTGGGAGGAAAGCCAAGCATAATTTTGTTGCCTGGTGAGTGGGAAAGGGAGCCCCTGAAGTTAGAGAGTGAAATCTAGAAAGAACCTTTTCTTATTCTTTTCTTATTGTGTTCTGTGTTTGGGTGTTTACTTGTTTGTCAACTGCCTGTCTCAGGAGCTTAAGCTTTGTGACAGCAGAGACTATTGGTTCCACTCACTCTGTGTATCTAGACTAATTTGGTGCATGGCACACACATGATGCTCAATAAATATCTATTAAATGGAAAAAAAGGTACACATCACTTTTAAATTATGGGTCAGAGTGTGGATACGGATGCACATGTGTGTCATGCATGTGCATGAGAGATGAGAGAGAGAGAGATTGGGGAAAACAGTTTACATCAGAGCTCCTCAAACTTTTTTTGTTCACTGTGTTCTTAGTGTTTAGCAATTTTTTTTCACAGCATTTTTAGGCCAAAATAAATATGTAACAGTTCAATTAAGTGGTTAGGTCCAAAAAAAAAAAAAAAAACTTGAGTGTTTATGTCCTAACAACTTAGTGGCCTTTTAAAAAATTACACATCAATTGAAAAAAAATATTTTTATTTGACTCTTATCTAGTATGACATACAAACAGTGTGTGTGTGCTTACTGGGCTTCATGCATCTTCTCAAACTTTGAAATTGGATGAGACTTTGAAAGCCTTAGATCCTGTTCCACATTCTACATTGATTTCCATGTGGTGTCTGCTCATAGTAACTGCTGAGAACCTAGTTTTGCGAAGGCATGATGTCATCAAAAGGAATCTGGGAATCAGTAATGACATTGTGAATAACTCAAAGCTGGTAGTTTATGGGGTATCTGACAGATATTCAATATCTCTGTGTTTTCCTCTGAAATTTAAAAATATCTTGTCATGAATTCATTTTGGCATGCTGAGGTGATTTGGTGCAAAGTTTGAGAACTGTATGGTTACATTCATGTTGATTTCAAGTACTGGAAGAATCACAAGAAAAGATATTTTATGATAATAAAACAGTAATAAAAGTTTTAATCATATTGTGAATTACTTTCCATTTATGACTAATTATCAGTCAATAGCAGTCATTACATGTGTCTTAGGTTAATTTTGCTAAGTTGAGTTTGATTAAGAGTCAGCTCCTCACTTTCAAAGCCTACGATTCTAAAGCAGTGAGACTAGTTTCTCAGATAATACATGTGAATTGCTTTCCTCACTTTACATCCGACAGGTTTAACCTTTACACTTTGTGACCTATGGAACATGGTTGTCTGCTTACAACTTAAAAAAGGGAATGCGGGGAGAGTACTGCTGATTTTGCTCACAGTCTCAGCCTTAGAGGGCTTATAGCATCTGCAACACATCACAGCATTTGTGTCAACCTACAAATTATCTGTCAGAACTGGAGGAATTTACTTAAAAGGATTCCAGTGAAATCCTATTGCAAATAGGTACAATCTAACATCACCCTTCTCACTATGTGTTTTATTCTTGGCATTTATAAATGTTCATTACTATTGTGCATTCTTGAGCAAATTTGGATTTTGGAAGAGAATTTGTAATGCTTATCATTCCTTCTATAGAACGCAGCTAACCACTGCTCTTTCTTAGCCGAAATGTGAGATCTCAGAGGGTTAAGTGAGTTTCCCCCACACAAAAAGTCAACATCAAGTATTTCTTTAAATGTGGACTTCTTGACAAACACATCTCTCCATTTGCAAGGCCCATGAATTTAAAGCGTCTGGTAATAACAGGCCTGTTCTTCTTTTCTGAGCTGGAAGCTCCTTGTGAAATGGTATCCTGCCAAAGTGCCACTGCAATAAAGCTCGCATCCTAACGTTGGTGTCAAAGTGCCAGCGAACCAAGACTGGCAGCGGACTAATTTGGGAGAATTGTCTGCCTCAGCCTTCTTCACTCACTTCTACTGATCAACCCACCCCCATAAGCTATTCAGCTTGTCAGTAGTTCCATGGGTGGAGGGAGGAGGGGATGAAAAGGAGTTAGGATATAGCTTCTCCCTTTCACTTAATACCTAGCATCCTCTGCAACACTGGTACGTCCTCTAAGAATGCCAGGAGCTCCATTCCTCCATTAGAGGAATGACTTCATAAGACTCTAGAGGTAAGAAATACACCCCTAGCTAAAGGTGGCATTACTTATAATATGCAAGGTTTTGACAATATGTAACACTTTTACAGACATCCTGAAATAAATAGAATATTTATCTACAAGCCTGTCTGCACTAATAGATGTCTTGCCTGATTAGTTAATTATCTGTTTCCTTCTATTAAAAATGATCAATTAAGTGAAGGGAAGGAAGCAGCTGCATTGCTAGGGACAGTTGGGTGGGTGAGAACCCTTCTGCAAAGTTGGGTTGGAGTAAAGAACTACAAAAATGCAATCTGCGAGCTACTAATGCCTACTTTTTGATGAACTAAGCCCTCGTTCTCCATGGCCACACTTGAAGTCACAAGTGCAGATTTGACCTTTTTCTCTCAACTCATTACCTATGTATAAAAGGGGTCAAGAAAAATTCTAGCTTCAGTGGCATGAGCCTCCTATGGGATAATGCGCAGAAAGCTCCTAGCACACAGCAAGCCTACAATAAATTATTTTTTCTCTTCCTCCTCTTCCTTATTATTATTGACTTAACTACCTGAAATTGGTGAACCATGATGAAACTTTGCATTAATGGAAAATGGCCCAAAATGTTTGATCTGTAGTTGAATATCACATGAGAAGAAAAATATTTAACTATAGAAGTCCTACCTAGCATGAAGAAATTAGGCAAAATGAATATGGGCCTCAGAGGTCCCGACTTCTTATTTGTAAGAACGACTTACCCTAAGGCAGTGATTCTCACTCACCGTGTAGCTTGTGAACTGCTCACAATGCTTAACAAGCAGTGTGTGGCTCATTATAGCCTGATTTACTACCTGTACACCATGTGTGTGCTTCTGTTCCTCTCAGAAAGGAGCTTCAAATAAAATGTGTAGGTTCCACTCTCTGTATCTTGATATAGGGCACGTGGCTGTTCTGGTCATGAACCCAGAGTATTTGGTACCCCAAGGTGATGCCTTAATCCTCCCTAGTAATCATGAGGGACAAATGCAGGCACACATCATCACAGTAAGCAGTAAAAACAAGTTATAAATGTTAACATTTTACCCATGCAGTAGCAGGAGAGGGGGTCGAGCTTCACAACTAATAGCGGATGGTCAGCAGGCTCATGCTGTCACAGGGGTGCTATTAGAGTGACCAGAAGACTTTAGATACACATAATAGTCTAAGAGTTGCAAAGAAGCGGAGAGGAAGGTAGGAACAGTGTGTGTGTGTTTCAGAGGGAGGGAGGGAAGAAAGGAGGGAGGGGGGAGGGAGGGAGAGAGAGAGAGAGAGAGAGAGAGAGAGAGTTTTCACTGATTGTAAAGAACAAGCTCATTTTTTTCCTTCTTCATTTGTTTTCTTATACCCAGAGGATTTTCTGCTCATGACTCCTTTCTGAAAGGTATCTTCTGTGCAATATGCATATAATGGGTACGGTTTTTTTCCCCTTTTAATGCACTTGCTTTGTAGTGAGGGGCCAAGGAGTTATTTTAATCTCACAGAGGCCAGGTTTTTCTGATTGCATTTTTTTAACCTTATTTTTTTAGTTCACACTGTCAGGCTTACAGGCCATCATCTTCAAGACACTTCACTTTCATTTTCAATCAATTTCTCTCCACGACTTTCCACATAGCTTCCTTCACACTACTAATTTTACTTTAGAGCTGGCATCCTATCCCACATCCCCAGACTTGCTGTGCTAACATGTTTAAACATGATTAGTCTTTATTAATGTAAAAGAGACAAAGCTTCAAGAATCACACACCTCTTAATTTGCTATAGTTCCAGAGGGGGACCTCAACCCTGGAAACTGAAAATGAATGGACTGCTGCAGAGGCAGATATGCTGGGTGTTCTCCTGCTAAGTGGAAAGTTTTGCATTATGGTTGCAGACAGGATTTTCTTTAAGTTGCATTCCAGTTAAAATTCCTGCTATAACAAATGCCACAAAATATCCAAATAATTCAAAAGTATTTCCTGGTCACTGATAATGATTAATATACTTTCGGCAAGCTTGTTACACATTTAGTTCAGAAAATGAAGGGATTTTGACATCATTATGGTGCTGTTTGAACTCCATTATGATCTTGAGAATAACACAGTAATACTCTCTTAATGCAGTATTCATTTATTCTGTTATTCAACAAATATGGGCTAAGAATTGTTGTAAGCCTTCAAGAAAGGGTGGAGTAATAGGACACTATCCACCAAAGACACAGAGTTTAGATGAACACTTCATCTATTTAGTACTTTCTTGAAATTTCTGTCTAAAATTTCAAAAGATTGGATATTTTATAAAACATATACATAAATATACCTGTTACTTGATGTAAGTCACCTATTTTGGAAGGGTTACACATATACAACAAGATGTTAACATAAGGGTAAAATATTAAGGGCCATATGTAGGAACAGAGGAGATCATTAGATCTGAAATCGAAGCTAGGGATATTTTCCACAGTTGCACATTAAATTTAGTTCCTGTGCAGGTCACAAAGGCCAATAAAGAAATTCCATGAGTCATGTAGTATTCATTTTCTAATAAAAGGATATATACCAGTTGGTAAGAATAAAATGTTCCTGGAAATAAACAATAACCTAACCATGAATTACTAAAAGAAAACATTGAAAATATTTTATATTCAAATATAGATTGAAAATATTTTATAGAGCCAAAGAGATATTTTAATCTCACAGAGGGTAGTTTTTTCTGATTGTATTTTTTAACCTTTTTTTTTTTTTTTTTTTTTTTTAGTTCACACTGTCAGGCTTATAGGCCATCTTCTTCAAGACACTTCACTTTCATTTTCAATCAATTTCTCTTTAATAGTGGCCTTTAAGGAAGATATGGAAAATGTATTCATACTGTCATTTCTTATGCTGACCCTTAGTAAAAATCAAGAGAATGATGCTGTATTGCAATCATGTCAATGTGCTTCCATAGGGAATAGAATGAAATAGTCACCAGGTCACCTGTAGCTTGGTGTTTTGTTGCAGCTGTCTACGCTTTGACGGGGGATGCATCTGAACACCAGCATTTCTCAGGTGAACCAATCTAGACAGCCCATGGCCAGGCTCCTGCTGATAATGTTGATACCAATGCCACTGCTCTGCAGGCCCATGGACACTGGGCTGTTCCTGAGCAGTGTATGGGTCCTTCACCTTTCCAATCTGCATCTTCTCCACCGCCTGAGCAGCTGTCTCAATCTACTCTGCAGCTATTTGGACCATCCTTATTTTCACCAGAAATGCTCCTGGACTTGTTTACCTGCTGCTGCGGCTCATGTTGGGGCACCATAAGATGACCTGGGGGCCTAAATAAGTGACTTGGGAACACCATAAGGTTGGCTTGGAGAATTTCTTTTTTATCAACTGCTTGGGAAGTATTTCAAAATTTAAACAACCAGAATGGTTATGCCAGTGTATATCCCAGGTCCCCTGGTAAGAATGCCATCTTCTTTTCCCACTGGACTCAATTAGTACTGCATAGTCTTCTTTCCTGTGGACATTTATCACATATGTCCCTCATCTTATCTACTAGACTATAAAGTCCATGAGGGCAGCGTCCGAATCTGATTTGATGTCTGTGCCCCACAACTTTTCTTAGCACAGTTCTTCATACTTATTGAATATCTGCTGAATGAATAAATGAATGTGGGACATTTATTCAAATCCTCTGGGTCTAGGAATGTTGGTGAAAATAGGTAACCTGTCTTGTGATTTTCAATCTCTATTGTTTAGTTAGATTGTTAAATTAGTTAGCTGATTGTTAGTTAGATTGAACACATAAAATAGTGCATCCTCATCATAGGGGATGACTTCTACATTTAATTAAAAAGATATGAAGATAAGATTTTTGAAAATAAAAATCTGTAGACAGATAGATGTAACTAAACCCTCATCCCTGCAGTATTATATTTTTCTCTTTGAGGTTGAGTACCAGTAGAAACTTCCTATTTACCTGGCAGATTATTTTTAGGAAGCTTGAAGAATTCTCTCTTCCAACTTGGTTGTACGTAGGATCACCATGTAATTTATTGTCCAAACTGGGACACTTTTGGAGGTGAAAAATGGCACTTTTAATAATTATGCCTTACTACAGGCACTAGCCAAGACTGTCCCTGGGAAAACAAGAATGTATGGTCACCTAGTTAAACATACATTTTTAATTTCTGAATGATTGGTTTTCAGTGTGACAATATGTCTTACATCTCCTTCAGTGGCCATAAAAAGAGGCCAGAAATGACACAATTTGGACATTTTACGTTTCCCCAAATTACCTTTTTAATGTATGCAACAGATCGAGGTCTTTCCTATATCCTTCATTCCACCTCAGAACACAATCTCAATTCCTAGGCATAGAAGGGAATAAAATAAAAATGGCATTCTTTTTTATTCTAGAATACAGAAGATTAAAAACGGACACAGATGCACCATCAAGCCAAGCAGCAGGTGAAATTGTCAGAGAAAATTGATTTTCAAGAGATGACTGGAATTTTAAATTATAAGCTTTAAAATTTGGTAAGATTCTAATGAAAAGAATGGACTCAATTTTGGTGGGAACACCTATCAGCACTTTTTCTTTCACTGGAAGAGATATTTGATCTTGACTTAGAGGAACATAGTAGTAGGCATAATGGTTGACATGAAATAAAATAGAAGCCGAAATCCATGGGGAAGCAATTCCAGCTGAGTGATCAGTCCTTTGCTTACAGTATGAAGTGTCTAGATTTATCACAGTAATATTCTTGTTTGCTTTCTGTAGACCATGCAGGGCTCATTATATTTATGATGATGGCCTTATCATCACTGCTGATGATCAAAATTCTCTTGGTTGGACTTATGTGACTCAGTAACCTTCAATAATTGAGGATGGAACATTATATTAAGGGCTAAGGGGGAAGTGTCTACAGTGAGATCTTCTCTCCCCTAATAAGAGACCAAAAGTTTGTCAGAAATGATCAGCACGTTTTCTTGGAACATTAAAAGGAGTAGAAATAAAGGGGCCCTCTGCTTTCATAAATCACATGAGTATCCAATAGTCTCCTCTTCACCCTGTAATTTGGAATGAAAAAAATCTCTTGTGCATAAACTGCTTTTCCTGAATCTAATACAATTAATCCAGAAGAGAAGAGGGAATGGATGTCAGGTTTTTTTTTTTTCTTCAAATTTTGTTGTTAATTAAAAAAACAATTATCAAGGATTTCTAATTACTTTATAAGTGCTGTATGGCCTGTACCTGCTCCTCAGCAAATTAGTAAGATAATGTTGGAAACATCTTATTAAACAGAATTACCCTTTCTCTTCTTCCAGATTCACACATCTACTTAATGGGCCTCTTCTTGTGCAACACCTTTGTGAAATATTTATATCTATTAAGTTATCTCACAGTTATTAGCATTGTATATTGGTTTCTATTTCTTTCTTTTACCCAGGACCTAATAAATTGATAGACTACTATAAGGTTGAGCAGAAACAGACACAAACTCTTCAGAAGATCTTTAAAAATATTCCTCTAGAGTAAGTGGGTGCTCTGAAAATTATAAACTCTGATGTAGGGTGTAGAGACTCATTGAAAAGATGATACCTAAAGGAAAATAGGGCCCAGAGGTCCACAGAAGTTTCCTGGGACAGAATGGGAATCTCTGTAGTCAGGGACTGACAGGTGAAAGGCTATCCCGTGGTCTGTATGTCCCCTCCAAAACTCATGTTGAAACTTAATTGCCATTTTAACAGTGTTGAGAGTAGGGAACTTTAAGAGGTGATTAGGTCATGAGGACTCCGCTTTCATGAATGATCAGTGCTGTCAATACAGGACTGGGTGCAATATCTTGAGAGTTTAGCCCCTTTCTCTCTGGTCTTGGTGCCTGCTTACCCTTCTGCCATGTTATGACGTGGCAAGAAGACCCTTATCAGATGAGGCCCCTCGATCTTAGACTTCTCAGCCTCTACAACAGTGAGCCAGATAAGTCTCTTTTCTTCATAAATTACATAGCTTGTGGTGTTCTGTTACAACAACAGAAAACACACTAAGACAAGCTAGAACCAAAATGTGAGCCATTGGAGAATGCTGACAAAGGGAGCCCATGAATGGGAGGGGTGACTGTGGACATCAGATCTGTGTGTGATATGCTGCTCAAAAAAACAACAGATGGGGATGCAACTACTTCAGGGTTTCACAGAATATGTCAAGGTCTGCAGCCCATCCTCTTCAGTTTAAGCAGAGTCAAGTTGAGAATGGAGAAGCAAGCTCCTGAATATAGGGAATCATGACATCATAAGTTTTAAATCATCTTTGAGAAGATCATTCTACATCATATAATCTATCCTAGAACTATATGATATTGGGGTTTGAATATGTAGTTAAAGATTTTTTGTATTTTATAAATTTGAAGTGACTTTCATTTCATCTGAGTATATTTTTGTTACATTGTATGGCAGTTGCCAAATGAATCATCATTTCATGGTGATGGCACTCACTGCAATTTTTGTTGTTGTTATTCAGTACTCTGTTGTTCTAGGAGCTGTGTCAAGATCACAATTTCGTTACCACAAATTGTCATACGAGGTTTGCTAGCTCATTCAGGGACACTGAGTGTATGCAGGGGAGCTGGGAGTAAGCCTAACATTCCCTCCCCTCTTCCCTACAGCTGCAGTTATCAGTCCACCAGGCCCTGAGTATCTAACAGAGATCAATCTGCAAATGCTTTGATGGCATGTATGCCAAGTCACTATTTACCAGAGCGAGAGTCTCATTTTGGCATGCATTACTCATGAAATATTTGTAGACTGTTGGGGAAGTTTATGGAAATCCTTTTATTTGTAGGAATTAAAAAAAATTCATCATGAATACATAGTACTAGTAGGGATTTTGAGAGAACACTGGGTCCAGGTTTGAATTTCAAATTAGACTCAGAAAAATTTCACTGAGATATAGAAAAAACACACAAATAGAATTTAAGAATTGTAAAGCACGCACATTGACTAAAAGGTAAAGGATTTGAGATCACCGGACAAGAAGTGAAGGTTGAAAAGTAGTTTAGTAAGTCATAGGATGAGTAGGTGGCCCTTACAAGGATCTCCCTCACTGGGGCCATTTAACTGAGTGAGTGATTGGATGCATGGATGTTGACTATGAAGGGTTTCTTTGTGCCTGAGCACAGCTGGAAGGGGGTTTTCTCCCTATGTCAGTGGGATGTACAAGGGAGAGCAGAGGCAAAGAGGCGCATTGAGCAGTGGCAGAGTGGGGGCACACTGAGCAGAGGCAGGGTGGGGCACATTGAGCAGTGGCAGAGCGTGGCACACTGACCAGAGGCAGAGTAAGGCTCACAGCTTCATAAATCCGCAAGTTTCTAACTTTCCTGGAAGCAGTAATAAAAGAAGTCTCTGCTACTGTGGAATAAGTTTTTTATCCTCCATTGTCTTCCAGCAATGGACCTTGGGCAGCAAGAAGTTAGGTCTGAACAAGGTTGCCTGAAAGAGATGAGAGAGGGGAAATGAAGGGAGCATAAGACATACTGAATCCCCTTACAAGGTTTATCTAAGGCCGAGCAATTCATATAAATTACCTGGAATGTACTTTATCTCCATTCTCCAAAACAATTCCTTTAAGGTTTTCCATGGAAAGTCTTCACTCTTTATAAATTTATCCCACTAGCATACATTTATTTTTATTCTCTCCTTATTTCACATATCTATTAGGCTATCCTGTTTGGGGTTGGGCCCCATCTTTTGTTCTTTGTGACTTTCTTTATTATGCTAAGCTATTCTGGACACAATAGATTCTCAATAAATGTTTATTTAATAGATTAATAAGATTGTATTTGTATTCCTCCTTACATCTCATCTAAAAAGGAGGTGTTTCCTTATTATAAATGTAGTGTTAATTGTTAAAAAAAATTGAGATTTTTTTTTTTTAAATGGCCTCCTTAATGCAGGCATAGTTTGTTACTGGGGCCTTTCATTACATCAGGAAAAATACTTTTAGGTATTTCCCTTCTAGCCAAGAAATGTACTAAAATATAAATCAACTGTGACTTTATAATACAAATATATTTTATGGAAATCTTGTTTTTTTCAGAGCATATAAAGGTATGCTGCAGTAATGTAGGGTAGAGTAAGTCCAAAGTTGGTTTTGTCCCAGTAAAAACATTTTCTTCAAAATACACTTATTTCTGAGTTATAATATTCTCATTTACAGGATAAGGATAATAATACTTCTTTCACTGACCTCTTAAATTTATTGTGATGAATAATGAATAAATAATGAATTAAAGTTATAAGATGTCAAGCCTTATGCAAACATTAGAATATAAGGATTCTTCATTCATTCATTTATTCACTCAATGCACTTTACAGCCCTTGTTTGTAAGAAAGCTAGTAGGTGCAGGTGTTATAGAGCATGGGTCTCCAATCCCTGGGCCCAGGTTGATGGCCTGTTAGGAACTGGGCTGCACAGCAGGAGGTGAATGAGCAAAGCTTCATCTCTATTTACAGCTGCTCCCCATCATTCACATTACTGCCTGACCTCTGCCTCCTGTCAGCTCAGCGGTGGCATTAGATTTTCACAGGAGCGTGAACCCTATTGTGAATTGTGAATGCAAGGGATCTAGGTTGTGTGCTCCTTATGAGAATCTAATGCCTGATGATCTGCCACCATTTAGTTGCAGGAAAACAAGCTCAGGGCTCCCACAGATTCTACATTATGTTGAGTTGTATAGTTATTTCATTATATATTACAATGTAATAATAATAGAAAAAAGTGCACAATAAATGTAAAGCAATTGAATCATCCCAAAACTGTTCCCCCCACCCCCCACCATGCCCCAGTCCATAGAAAAATTGTTTTCCATGAAACTGGCCCCTGGTGCCAAAAAGGTTGGGGACCACTGTAAAGGATTCAAAGATACACAAGGAACTAATTTTTCCCCTCTCCAGACAGGTCCCTATTGATTTTATAACATCCAAAATTGTTAGCCCAAGTAGATAATCTTTTGTGTAAACCAGCAGCTCACATAAGAGAGGGCAGATTTCAAAATTTAGTAAAAAGGTAAGTCTGGCTTCATGATGTAAGCCTCTGGAAGGAAGAAGGCTTCAGGAAGTTTGGAAAATTTTCAGCGATGGTCTCATAGCTATAAAGCTGCAGATTAAAGCACTGAGAAAGAAAAGGTGATAGTGTTCAGAGAAAACTATCTTCTGATATTTGAGGGCCCATACTGTGCAAAACGCATTTGATTCATTCTGTGTGGTTGGCTCCATGGGGCAGAGTAGGAGCAATAAAGGAAAATTACAAGGGCACACATTTCAGAATACTACAAGGGAGAAATTTCTAATGTGCTAAGTTATCCAGAACTAGAATAGGCTGCCTGAGGGGTGATGAGTTTCTTGTCACTGGAAGAGTTCAACCACAAAATGCACTACCTCTTGCTTGAACGGGAGGCTTTTAAAGTATTTTACAAAGCTGAGATACTGACACAATATGTCTGCTCTCCAAGTTGGTCTTATTAAGCTGTGAGCTTTTCTTCTCCTGCTGCCATTTTGGGATCCCCTGTTCCAGCTCCTTCCTCTGGAGAAATTGGAGAAAATGAAGGATAAGCCTCCTTTAATATTAATTCTGTATTAAGCATGGAGAGTTTCTCAAGAGGAGTTTTCTATTTAAAGATAAACCTAGGGTCACAGATTTATGATTTTACATATCGTTCTTTTCATTTTAAATGGAAGCAGAGGTCTTTAATGTGGCACTCATATTCTTTCTTTTCATTTTCCAAATATAAGTAAATAGCGATGGAGTGAGTGTTTTTGCCTTGATACAGCAATCCATTTTCCTCCTCTGTTCTCAATCAGACAGTTTTAAATTTTGGTTAGCTGCGTAAACACACTGTGATGGACGACATTAATAAATAAGTATTACACTGGCTCTGCTTGAGCAGTCCCTCTTCATCTTTATCTTTTTTGTTTAAATCCTGTGGGGTCTTAGAATGCTCTTTATGGAGATCAAGAAGATTAAGCAAAATTAGCTCTCAACTACATAATGGGCTTCTCTCTCCTGGCATGTGTCTCCCCTCTCTGCACGTGGTGACTCCCCCTGATATCAACAGCATATTCACAGATGGAGGGAAAAATTATGTTCTGGGAGAGCAGGGCACACAATGAGATTTCAGCTTTCTCTTTCATTTCTAGCAGCATATAGCTTGAATAGGAATCCAAAATGAAAACGATAAGTAAATCAGCTGGCTACTTAAAGACACCTTCAAATTCATCTATTTCCCAGGGCAGGCTGACCTGTTCAATCTTGAAGCCAGAAGTATCTTCCTAGTCTTGAGAACATCTAAACCACAGCTTCATAAACAGATGATACCTTAAAAGAGGTTATTTGCTGGGAGAACTATGCTTCACCCATGTCAAACAGTGAAATTCATGCTGTTTATAAAGTTCTCCAGAGAGAGACTGGCTTACTCATGGGCAGAGTCGGCAGCTGCCTACATGGAATAATTTGAGGATCAATGAGAGGCTCCCATGCTTTAAAATCCATCTCCCTCATCAGTCTGCAGTGGTGCCTGAAATTTCCACCATTACTGTCATTTCTTAAAAGCCTTTAAGCGGACATATGCCCTATTATCTTGAGGGAGGTAACATTAATTAACTACATAAGATATTAGAATGGATGAGTTTTCTTGTTAATAACCCATTACAACCATTGACACCCAGTAAAGATCAAGGCTCTGAAGAAATAGAGGCAAGGGCAGGTAAGTTTTAATGGAGAATTAGAAGACAGTGATTCACAGTGTGTGTATTGGGGTATTATGCAGGTCTTATGTGGATGTGGGGGATCTAATATAGGGATAGCCAGTGGAGAGAAAGAAGGCACTGAGCATTTATCATAGATAGTGGAGTATGTATGGCTCCCAAGTAAGAGAAATGGAAAACAAAAGGAAACGTGTGGAGGACAAAGTTTACTTACCACATAATATTGCTAGCCCTGGCCTTAGTCCTCCAAAAAAGTTCATTTTGTTAATCACCACTCTTACAGTGATTTTAAACCACCTTAAATGGTCTTATACGAGGGTAGAGAATATTTGTTTAATTCTAAATCAATGGAAATGGAGAACTGGTTGTTATAATTTTGATGGCAATATTTCACTAACTTAATTCATTGACTTACAACATCCACTGGCTAAATAAGCATATTTCTTTACTGGTTTCTTCAGAAGTGTTATTCCAAAACATTTAACCAATTAATAATATGAAGCATTTATAGAGCTTAATTAGAATCAGAGAATTTTAGAGCTGGAATTGATGTTTTGAAATCTTTTGGTTTAACCCTATTACGTCAGAAATGAAAGAGATTACTTCAGAGACTCATTGTCATAAAGTGTCTTTATTTATTCTTTCATTTAGTCTGCAGATCTTTATTGAGTATTGACTATGTCCTTGGCACAGGGATATAGTGGTAAGCAAAAATAGTTCTATTCCTCAAGGAGCTTATACTTTAGTGGGGGATGAAAACATTAATCAACTGATCACAAAAATACGTATAAAATAAAAGCTATGATGTATGTTATTAAATGATACGATTTATGAGAGAGTATTATAGGAGAGTGTGACCCCAATAGTGGTGGTGTTAGGAAAACTTCTTTGTGTAAATAATGCTTGAATAATATCTGAAGGTTGAACAGGGTTTCACTGAGCAAATAGGAGAAAGGAGAGGTGTTTAGGGAATAGGTAGAGAGTGTGCAAAGGCCCTGTTACAGGAAGGTCGTGACCTGTTTAAGAAATTAACAAAGGGCCTGGGTGGTTTGAGCTGAGAGTGCCACTCGGAGTGAGTTTTGAGATGAGGCTGTAGAGGTAAACCGAGGCTGCTCATGTAGGGCTTTCTTCAGAATTTGGGGCCTTATCCTGGGAACAGTGCAGAAGAGACTGGAAAGGGATTCCTGTGGGTTAGGAGACTAAAACAGTGAGTGAACCAAAAAAATCCCAAAAGCCCAGCAGTGACCTTCCCAAGGCTGCAGAACTGTGGTAGAACTGGCATTACTTCTAGGTTCCTTGATGAACAGGACTGCATTGTTCTTACTCATAACAGGCACTTGTTGCTTTTTGAACTCCACATCATCCATTTATCCCACTTCCATTTTATCTGGAGGTTCTTCCCCTTCTCACAACCAGTTTCTGTGATTTGAGTAGAGTTGACTTGATTTTCAGCTCCAAGGATGACATGTAATTCAGACCTGACCAATGAGACTCTGAATCTCTTAGGACCATAGGAATTGGTTCAGAAATAGGCATGTGATCCCATCATAGATAATCAGATGTCAAGAGACGGTTAGGACTTCTAAGACAGAGGAAAATAGTGAAGTGGAGCCTGCAGAAATCATCCTAACTCTAGGTGGAGATGAAACTGAAGCTGACACAGCAGAAGCCAGACAGAAGTGATGGAAAGAAAACATTTGTTAGAGCTGGGTTTCCTTGGTTTATCTACCATGTGCATCGAAAAGAGTTCTAATTAATACAGTACTAAACTTTTTTCTCCTCATTTATGAAACAGCACCTAAGAAGGAGAAACCTATGATTTTAAGTACAACATTTACAGAATGGGTCTAACACTAGGAACTTTAGTATTAAGACATTTTGAAGCTGAGAAAGGTCAATTTTTCACATGGTATTTTGTTTTAAATAAAGGTGTTTCCCCAATATATAGTTGTATTCTGGAAAATTTTTGCCATATATAATGTCTAGATACATGTTATTGATTAAATCTAATGTCATCAAAGGAAAATAGACAATTGACAGATGTCACTCAAATAATAGATTGACATATGGTATGCAAGTAATTTTGATGCTCCTCTAAAAACACCAGTTCCTTCGTACTCAATAAATCATTGCAATATTTCTATTATAACATTTTGCCAATTATTATTTGATGTTGTCTCCTCATATTAACCCATGAAAAACCTTTTCTTTTGTTCTCACTTAACTTTAGTTAATCCAGTTAAATGATACATAGTTTCTTTATGTTTTTTTGGAGGTTTTCAGGATTTTTATTTTTTTTTGTATCAATGATCAAATAGCTTAAGAGTCTGCAAGTTATAATATTTATTTTAAAACAATATTGTACAATTTAATTAAAAACACAAGATAAAGCTTTTGTGGGGAATTTTTGAAACTGTAGAAGACCCTTCCACTAAGTTCTTTTTAAAACAATTAAATAAAATTCTTCTTCACTTTCTAAATGATACAATTCCACCCAGAACAAAAGCACCCATTCAAAAATGTTAGAATTAAATGAGTTTTAAGAAATGTTGTCCTTGACTGCTCTGATTGTAGTTTTCACAACCAGGCACTGGTAGGTTGTAGTCACAGCTCGCAGCAGGATCCGTTTTGGTCTTTAACACACCAGAGTTACAGAAGGGAGTGCAGCTAAATGTTTATCAAATTGGAATGTTGAGGTTCAGTCTCAGTATAATAGACACTAATACTTCCTTTTTGCATTTAACTTTTCTGCTAGAATCTGAGTTCTATGGCACCTACAAGAGAAATGGCTGCTTATATCTGACAACCTGCAGATCTGAGCAGTAGTGGAACAAAGGCAGGGACAACACAGGGGCACTGGTCCCATTGAGTCCTGGGGAGTCTCAGCTTTTGGGAGTCCCCTGAATATGGGGCAACCCCACAGGTCTGAAATACTAAACTTTAACTAAAAATCTTAATGTTGGGCTGGAAGAGATGAACTTCTAGGGCTGGTAGAAGGAGTTGAGAATGAGGTGGCAGATTTTCCTCCTTTCTATGATCCTATGAAAATAGAATAATTTACCTGTGTAAGACCTAAGGAAATGTACATTATTTGAGAATGTGCACAGCTGAATACATGGTGTGATGGTTATGCCAATATTTAGTAAAACTAAAGGAGAAAAAGAAACGGTAAACAAATATAAGGACCAGCCATATATATATACACACACACATATATGTGACAGAATATACATTTATATTCACTCATATACATTAATATTCATGCTTCATCTGTTGTGTACAAGGTACATGGCTAGCTTACCATATAAGAAAGTGAAGGCTAATTAATCAGGAAATTTTACATTAATGTGCATGTAAGCTAATAGGCACAGAATTTATGGCAATAAAAAATTATAGTATCTACTTCACGAACAAGTCCAGAAATAATTTTATGTTCAGAGGACTTCTGGCTGGTATAATCAAGAAAAGCTCTATGGAAAAAAATGATATTTTAGCTGTGACTTGATGATTGTAGAAAATTTGTAAGGTCATTCCAATTGAAGGAAATAGCATAGATAAAGTTATGCAAGCAGAAAAGTGAGAGTTCAAATAGTGAACAGCAAGTAGTTTATGAATAGAAACACTAAACTATAAATCAGAAATATAAGATAAATGAAGGCCAGATCATGGAGGTACTTTAAAGCTATTTAAAGGGTTTTGTAGTTTCTCTTTGAGGTAATGGGGAGCCATTAACTGCTTCAGATCATGAAGAAAAGACAGTAATGTTTAAGAAAGGCTAAGATGGTTAGGGAATAGGAGGCTATTGCATTTGTCCAAGTGGAAGAAATGGAAAGAAGGGATGGTTGGGAGAGAGTGAAACAATGAACAGGCCTTGGCAAGTGATTGAATGTGAGGCCATAGGGCAAGAAAGAAGTAACAGATGACTTTCAGGACACAAGAAGGTTACTATTTAAAAAAGGAAATTCAGAACAAAATGCAAATACAGTAACAGAAAGGAATCAAAAGAATGTAATTTTCTTAAGGATTCTAGTCAATTCTTCATAGACATAGAACCTCTGAATAAGGCTACGACTCAATTTTTTTTAATGTCTATCCTACTTAGGAGTGCTGTGCTGAACACCATCCTATGATAGAATCATTGTAATTATGATACAATCATATTTGCAAAGTTCTAATTCAAATAAATTGATTTTTTTCTACTCTGCTTGTGCCAGCTGCCTGCACCAAGTGAAGAAATGACCTCTTTCTTTCAAAAACTATTTATTACAGATGCAAGACCTACATATTTTATTTCCATATGTGCTCTGTTGATCCATGGAAAATTTCAGCTGTAGGATTTCTTTTAGTAGAGATAAAAACCAATAATGTATGAAACAGACATCATCACCAACATGATATTAAAAAATATGAGGCAAACAGTATATTCAACATTATAGAAATGATATATTTTATATATATATATGTGTGTGTATATATATATACAGTGTGTGTATATATAAATGCAGTTATTTCCTCCAGTATTAATAATGTTTGTGAACCCTCAACAAGCATGTGGCTAACCACCCAAGAGTTTTAAGCTATGGAATCAAAATAATAAGTCCAGTGAATGTCTAACAGGAGAGATAGTTTTATATGGTTTTTATAAAGCCCTCAAGAGTTCAAAGACTCACAATCTCTCTTAAAAGTCTTCTGCATTTTATCACTCTTCTAATTACAAGGTTCTGCTGAAGTCCTGTTGAAATCTTCCCTGCTCCACTTCCTGTTAGTTCCACTACGTTTCCCTTTCTGATTTTGGTAAAGCCTCAGGGGTTGTCAGTCCTCCTAAAACGTTTTGTGGTTGTGAAATGACCTGAGAAGCATATTCTTTTCCTAATTGTTCAATATTGTGGTGATGTGGCACCAGCCAGTGTGTGCTCTGCCTATGAATTGGGCCTTGAATAATGATAGTAGGAGACAGTCCTGCATAGATCCTGAAAAGTTGAGTGGGCAATTCTTCAAAATCCTCAAATGTCCCTTGCAGCCTCTCATGTTTCCCAGTCCTCAAGCAACTACTGCTTCTGCAGCCTTGAAATCACAGTATCTGGGAGAGAATTGGTGCAATATGAAGTCCTGTGGACCTACAGCCAGAAACATTTCTTCATAAAAGAAACACACCTCGTCAGAAAACATAGCTTGAGAACAGAGCTGGACTAGGATGAGTCAAGAAGCCACAGTTGTGCAAAATGTCAGGAGGTTCTTACTCTCAGGAGCTGGTCTGGGACCTGCACAACCATAAGGTTGTGCCTTCTATTTTGCACTCTTGGTACTTGCTTGTTTCATCCTAGTCACAGACCCTGATTGAAAGCAAATCTTTCAGAGAGAACATCAAGCTTCCAAGAATGTGAATTGCATCTTTATTATGCTTCTACCTGTGGGCTACAAAAATAATAGCAGGTACTTGGGGATGGGGGAGAGAATTCTGCTCTCCAGGGGCAGGCATCAACGTCAATTAAGACCTTATGGTTGTAAGCAACAGAACTGACTTTATCCAGTGGGTGGAGGGGGGTGGGGGGGAAGAAAACTTTTGAGAAAAATATTGGAGTGGCTCCTATGGTGGAAAGGAAATTTGAAGAACAAGATTTAGGAAGGGCAGGGAACAATTCTGAGGTTCTGGTAGAAGGAACCATTGTTGCTAGAAGCTATAGGCTCCAACTCTCATGCTCCCATACTTCCTGTCTTTGCTTCATTCTGCTCAAGCTACAGATTGAAAAAAAAAAAACAAAAAAAAAACAGAAGAGTCTGGTTGGCTGAGCTTGGGTCACAGATTTTTTTGTTATATTTCTATGAAAAAGTTCCTATTAAACAGTAAGGGAGAATTAATTTCTTAAAAGGAATTTTGGGTCCATTGTCCAACACAGTCAGAATGGATATTGGGCAACCAGAAAGTAGCAAATAACCACTGTAGTTTGAGCTTTTCAGATTGTAAATTTGAACAGAGTCTTGCCCAAATGTTTTGGCATGTTGTCCGTTAGGTAGGCTGACAGTGGGATAAACACATTTGCTTAAAACAGCTTTGTGAATGAAATGTTCCCCAAGTTTCACCTGCCTCATAGAGTATAATTAAATGAGACATTGTATATTAACCATTTAAAACAATGCCAGCACAAATAAATACTCGATAAATTAGCTATCTTGATTATTTAAAAATACCAACATGGGTCATTCTGAAGAGGAATCTGAGCCACTAAATCATTTATTTACTCATTTCACAAATATGAGCATTTACTATCTAATTGATTACTAGGTACTGTGTTAGGCTGTCAATATTGAAGGATGAAAGGTATCTTTCCTGCCTTTGTGGCACTTATGATCAAATGTTAGAGGGACAAGCATGTAAATAATGACAGAGCCAAATGTAGTGCTAGTGATATTCTCAGAGTGGCTGAGTCTGATAGGGCAATTTAGGGGAGTGGAGAGTCAGGAGCAACAAACGGATAGGTCATTCTGGGCTGTTCCAAGATTAGACTTCATGGAAATGTGTTATAATAAGAGTTCATGAAAGCAGCATCTCCACAAAGCAGCAGCAGAAAAAAAAATCTTCTTTGAACCAAGTCCTCCAGTTAAAATGCTTCATGAATCACAATCACAGGAATCAAAACTTTATTCCAATTATTACTTGTGTTCCCACATTGAGCAAGGCAGTATTTTCTCTTAAGCGATTTTTAGAAGATCAAATATGTGCCTAATGCCTTTTCATTTCCCCCTGCACTTACAAATCTATTTTTATTTAGTCCTCAAGAGAATTTTTAAAGCAAAAAATACTTCCCTATTCAAACTGAAGCTCCTTTATCACCAGGTTATAAGAAAGATCATTTAGCCTGAATATCCTTTATGTTTTTAATAGAGAAAAGATTGACACTCAGAGAAGTTTAGGGACTTATTCAGGGTCCTGTACAGTTGATAGATGAGTAAGACATTGGTCTAAAAGCACAAATAATTTCAGTAAGGCAATGTATCCAGTTGTTGAGTAAGCTGAATTGAGTATGCACTGTGGTTTGAATCCCAGCCTTGGGATTCCGCTTTGCAAAACAAGTAACAAAAGTGATCAAAGATAAAATATTTTCCCCTACCCTAAATGTGTACTTTGAACATATGTTGTATCTGCTTTGAACCCACATTGACTGGTGATAATCTCTCTTGTTGCTATCGCTT
The DNA here is from genome assembly GCF_003255815.1 of Theropithecus gelada. Classification (NCBI taxonomy): domain Eukaryota; kingdom Metazoa; phylum Chordata; class Mammalia; order Primates; family Cercopithecidae; genus Theropithecus; species Theropithecus gelada. The sequence continues at coordinate 88,606,988 of NC_037673.1, read as the reverse complement.
TGTTGAAGGGGCAGTCGATCATGGAGATGGTGAATGCAGGAGCTGGAAGGGTCAGATCTGGACTGTCATCCTGCCTTTATCACTTACTACAGATGTGGGCTTGGGCAACTTAACCAACTTCTCTAAGCCTCAATCTGTCAAATGAAGACAGTAATGATATCATGTATGCCATGCAATAAATTTAGCATATTATCTAGTATATAAATATTAGATATTGCTGATATTAATGAGTAGAATGAATGGAAAGATTGGATAGAGGCTAAATATTGTTTTTGTTCCAGTATTAGTCAGGGCTTTCCAGAGATTCAGAACCAAAGAAAGATTTATTTTAAAGAACTAGCTTGTGTGATTATGGAGCTGGTGAATTTAAAGTCTTCATGGCGGGCTGGCAAGCTGGAGATCCAGGGAAGAGCTGATGCTGCAGATGAAGTTGTAAGGCAGTCTACTGTAGGATTCCTCTTTGCTTGGTGGAGGTTACTTTTCTGTGCTATTCAGGCCTTCAACTGATTGGATCAGGCTCACCCACATTATGGGGTGCAATCTGCATTACTCAAAGTCCAATGCTTAAAATGTTAATTTCATCCAACACACTCTCACAGAAATATTCAGTAGAGTGCTTGACCACGTGTCTGAGTATCTTGGCCCACCCACGACAGCACATAAATTTAATCAGCACAGTTCCAAAGCATCTTAACCGTGCTTTAAAAGTTTCAGTGTGTTGTCTGGTACCAGTGAGGCCATCACTTCAGTCACAGAACTCAAGCCAGCTATTATTTTGACAGGGTTGGATGCAAATCACTTTTTTTCTCTTTGCTAATAATGAAGCAGTCATACTCTGTGATGGGCTCTGTTTGTCACTTTTTTTTTTCCCATAAACTAGTTCCAGCTATGGAGATTCACTGGCTCTCATATGCTACCTTCTTCCAAAGTAATATCTGCTGCATTGTTCCCAAACTAATTAAAGAGGCATCTACTCAACTATTGCTAGTCACATCCAAGTCACTCATATTCCTCTAGAGGGGTGACATTCCCTTCAGTAGCAATAGCTGACCCTTCGTGGTTGTTAAGATTTTTCAGATGCTGGCTCTAAAATCTAGGCTTGTTTTGGAATGAGCCCTGCGGGAAGCAGTCAGCTGGTGTGGAGCCATTTCAATTGAGGCCTTAGTGGTCAGGACAGATCTGAGGAAAGCTTTGTGTATTTTTAGGCCACATTCTCCTGTCAGAGGCAGTAGAGAAAACTGAGAAGCAACATCCATCTCCTAGTTGTCAGGTCATAGTGCAGGGGATACTCTAGCAAGAATGGTTTGGGTGTTGAAAGTGGCATAATTTGCCTTGTGCTATGGTACATGTTATTAAGGCTGCTGTTTAATGTTCTTTTCCAAGGAGGTTTTCTCTGGTGTTTTTATCGTCCAGGGAAATGTAGTACCAGAAATGATCACATTCCTGGCAATTTTCTTTGAAAATGGTAAACTTTTGCAGAGTTTACTCTCTCTTCTATTAGGGTTGATAATGAGAAATTGTGAGGATTATTAAACACTCCTAGCTTTCAGTAGGAACTTATTTAGCACAGATGTTTCTATAATTGCAGTACACTGGGAAAATTCACAGTGTTCAATGGCCCAAAACTCATTATTACTTATTACTTCTACCTGTGTATTGTGGTGCTAGTAAGCTGGGCTGAAATGTTTAATTCAGCAAGGGCTATAGCTGTGGATCTCAGCTACTTTAGAAGACTACTGAGAAGTTATTAGGCGTTCTGCTCAAACCCTTATACTTATTAATCTTTTAACCATTACCTGGTGCCTTGACATACTCTTTTTTCCTGGGTTCAGCCCATATCATTGCATTAGATTACTCCAGACAATTCCTTAGCTTATGGACATGAGGAAAAAATAGAATCTTAAGAGACTTTTAAAGCAAACAACATAACTCACCATCATGTTTTATTGGGATAGAAAACATAAAATATATACAACTGTACTTAGGTTTCTACTTCTTCTTCATAAAGTGCAGCTCTCTTGTCTTGGCAGTAGTGCTTGTATTTTTAATGAAACCTTGGCAGTGTTTAAGAACAGGAGTTTGAAAGATGTGGTGAAAATACTCATAAAAAGCCACCAAAGTGAGTGCAGAAACTTCCTCATATTCCTAATGCTCTACAATCTTAAAACCAACACTGTAAACAAATTCCCCATTGCATCCTTTATTTCCCTAAGGTGAAGAGCAACTGTTTTGACTTGACTACACATTTGCTGCAGGAAAGTTTGACAAATGTATCCATATGAGTTGAGCTAAGGTACTGTCTCCTTGAAGAGGACCAACTTGTCCTGGTTTTACACTAAACACTCAAAGTTCTATGTCCCAGGAATCCTTCTCGGTCTTGGGCAAATAGGAACTGTGGGTTACCCTAACTCCCTGACCACTTAAGATTCCTATATTTTGTTAATATATCTAATCCCACACGTTGAAGTTTCTTAGGCATGTCAAGGATTGCTGTTTTTTCTCTGTATTTTGGAATAGCTTAGGATTTACATTCAATGCAAAAAAAAAAAAAATGAGAAAATGAATATGACTTCAATAATAATTCTCAGGTATGAGAGCCAATCATAGAAGCTATCAGAGAGAAACTAAAGAATATGTTTGATTAAGTTTAGATTAGTAGATCTCAAATATATAACACCTGTAGTCCTAAATCAAGGTGAGAAATTTTTGCTTTTCATATACATTTACTTGTAATTAAATTGATATAGTTCATATTTATTTGATGATAGAAAAACAAATATTACAGAATAATGTAGTGGATTTGGATAATTTAGATTTATATTTGTACCTTTATCTGAATATTCCCATACTTTAATCTGATGATAAGTGTATTTTTTGTCTTTTAGTCTTGCTTCATTCATTTTGAATGGCTCCTTGGCCACACAAATATGTAAATTCAGAGGGTGATAGTGATGGCCCCATTTCTAAATTTTTGCTTTGCTGCATATAGACTATAAATGATTTTTGAAAACACTGAAGTTTTACCAAGTCTTTAAAACTCAACTTAGATTAGTAAGTTACTTATAACAAAGAGTAATATAAGACATATTTCACATGGGAAGCTTGTGGAAGATATTTGAGAAAACTAGCGCCTCCTTCCTTAGTTGTTATTTTGACAAATAGCCACAAGCATGTACATTTTGTGGATGTTCCCATTCCACACTTCTGCAAGTGCTGCATAATGATAAAGTACACGGAAGAGACTGGATCTTTTTTCTTTAACAGCAGGGAGAGGAGCATTGAACTATTTTCCACTGGAATTAAGTTACAAAGGAATATGTTGAACTCTAGTTTTGGGTTTAAGATACACATTTTTCTATATGTCAAAAGACTAATATAACAATGCTTTGGCTTCAAGAAACCAAACAGATTTTGAGCATTATTTCAAAATATTCCATAGTACTTGAATATTTCATAATAACTAACCAAAGAGATATTCCATTGTTCAAAGGGTTAGACAAACTTCTGCATGCTGATTTATTTTTAATTATAGTATGGCATCTCAATGTTAAGGTATTTATGAAAATTGTTTCATTAGAATTCAAACCTTTTCGTTTTCAGAGTTTTCTAGTAAGATCTAAAATGTTTAATCCACTTGATCATGAAAACAAACTATTAGGAACCAAGAAATAGTCTTTGTATTATTTGTAGTTTCCAGCTTCAGATGGTACTTGGGAGCATAGAGGGCTGAAAAATGTAAAAGCGAATTAAAAGTTCACCAAAGTTATTTGAATATCAACTTAATATCAATCTGACTCTGTGCTGGGGATCAGATTTTTAAAGTCAGAGGGCAGAAGGAAACCTCAGCTCCCACTTAAAATTTCATTTGCGTATGTTCACCTCTCATTCATTTGGAGGTAATTATTTGAAGCTCTAAATCAAGTTCTTCTTTAAGATGGAAAATAAGTGACAGAGATAAATCCAAAGTTAGTGACACTTGCACACAATATGCCAGCCTCAGATGGAGTTATCAGCATTTCATCTGCACTGCATTGTGCTGAAATTCTTCTCACCCATTCCTTGCCTGGAATACGCCTGTTGAAGAGCCGCAATAATAACTACTCTGCCAATTAAGGTTGTTCTACCTGGGGCCAGCGAGAGCTTAGTTTGGGGACAAGGTCACTTGCTGGGATAGAGTTGTAGTTCCCCAATTACTAGTAGTTCCACTACCTCTTCTAACTTGTCAAATAATGAGGAGACTTTGAAGGCTAAATCCAGCAGTAGCTCCTAGCGGGGTTAATGCAGAGTGAATGACAATGATACCTCAGGAGTGAGAGTCTGACAATGTCTGTCAAGCTCTGTTCACAAGGATGAAGAAGTTCATTGCTACTTAACACTACTTGGGAAAGGTACTGGTCTTAATCTTATCAGTGAGAAAGAACCATATTACTCACTTTGGCAGAAATTCATTAACTCCTAATACCACCCATGTAAACTGGGCATGAACTTAATATCCTAGTGACAGAAGTTGAGTGTGCTGCAATAGGACAGCTCATCCTCGAAACTATGTCACTTCCAGTCTATTTCTCATGTCTTGACTTTCTAGTCAATAGCTCAATAGCTTTTTTTCTTTTTTAGAGTTTCTAAATTCCAAGTTTAGTGATGAATAACAGTGGTTATACAACAATTATTTTTAGTACTCATTAGTAACACAACTGAGAGAGTAAGAATAACCAAATTATGCTCCCAGATGAAAAACAGAAAGGTTTTATACCAGTGATAACAATTTTCACTGCTGACTCCATTGGTAAATCATTTAACCGAACATTCAAAACAACAATAACTCAACAAAAAACCCTATGAAATTATTCTATGATTAGCCATTCAACATTTGTAGGAAATTGACTAGATGGCCTGAAAACTAATGTTTCCCAAGCCTAAACTGTATTTTTAAAACTTGTGCTCAAAGCTGAAAATGTAATGTAGGAAAGGAGTTTTAGCGGCTGAATTCTTTTGCCTGTGTTTTTCTTTCACTCATGTTTATTTATTGAAATAGTGAAGGATACTGCTGTCCTTTGATTATACTTGGATCCTCTGTATAAAAGATTGAGAGAGCAAATGGCCTTTTTGGCTCCTAGGGATGTTCTGACTCACTCTCCAAATTCTGCTGAAGTTTGCTTTGCATAAATGGACAAAGCTTCACTTGGTCATGACAAATATATACACAGATATTTAAAGAGATGCAAATATTGCTTCTTACTCACCTCATAACTAGTCAACTCATTCAGATCTAATTATCAGATAGTTTTCTTGTTGGGAAAATAGTTCTGGGTGTCCAGGATTATCTATGAAGTTGCAAAAAAGTAGTATTTGAATAAACAAATGAGAAAATATACTTTTTTTTTCTTAAAGAACAGAACCTTTTCTCAAATTTTGATTCTTGGGCTCCAAAATATTAATTTACTATTTGCTTTTGACACTTGGTAAATTCATTAAGACCAAGAAGGGCATTTTCTCATATTTTTAATACTTATTTCACAGCACAAGGGCCTGTAATGAATTTCAAAGTTTCAAGTTTCCTGTGGGAAATTAGATGCTGCAAAATAGCTATTGGCCACAAAAAATTAATTTTAATTTTGATAAATAAACAAAATTTCAGTTGGGTAACATATGTACATATTTTAAAGTGGTTCTTTTAATATTACTTAGAATTCTATCAGCTCCCTGGGATGCATTCCGGCCTATTAGCACATACACATCATCTTGATTCCTATTGAGTATTTTGCAGATTGTCAGTAGCCAAAACTATGACAGAGAGGGAAAAACAGAGACTGTGGTACCAGATTTATAACAGCGCTTCTGAGGCACTTTTCTGTATGGAGTTCTCTCTCTTTTGTTTACCCAGAGCAGTATTTTCGTTTGTTGATAAAGCTCCTCTTCCTCTATAATGGATTGTAGTTCCTATTACTAAAAATTATTGAACCTGGTATAGGCAAAACACTTTGTCTTGGGTGTCCTGAGGCTGGTTCATAATGAGGAGGTACTCCTTGTCCTCTATGGAGGATTTCTTTTTTCTTACTGAATTGCTGGGACATTGTCAAGGACTTGGTTGAATTCTCCTGCACCTCTGTGAAGCAGTCCTTTCCTTCCAGGGTCATGTGTGGGCTGTGTGGTTTGGAGAAAGTTGCCGTGACTGCTCCTCTCTTCTTTGCACAGCTTCTCCCTCCTACTCTATCCTGGGCCTGCACCCTCCCTTCTCCCTGCCATTCTGCTCCTCTCACAGAAAGTTTCCTGTTCTTCCCCTCAGGGCCCCAAATGTCAGCTAGCTAATCTGACAAATTCATCTATGCTAATCTGCTCTTGGGGGCTTGGAGGCTCCCTCCAGGTAACATAGACATGCATTTTAAATAACCGTGAGTCGTCACCTATTCTGAACCTCCCACCCACTTTTTGGTGTATAATCAGTTAGTGACACTCAGGGGGGACCATAGAGAATGCACACTTGAGCCAGGAGGCCTTTAGAGGCCTCTCCTGTGGTCTATCAGCCCACCAGAAGACTGGCTGCTTCACAGAACCTGAGACATCTCAGGGCAGCCACTCTACAGTCCCTTTAGGGTTTTGCAGGTATCCTGGGTCTATAAAATTAACTCTGTCCAAGTTGGATGGTGTGCCTATAGGGATGGATGACTGTCTCAGTCTCCCTTTGTTTGCCACAGAACACCGTTTCTTAAATCAATTTTCAGACCTGCTGGAGCCCAAAATACAGAAACAAGTTTCAAATCATTAGAAAAATACAAAAAACTTTTCTAGCTAGCATTTTCTGTTTAAAAAGAAGGCGTATGCATTGGGCTGATTTTCTCAACATGTGTACTACCATAGGCTGGATGTTTACTGACGATAAATGCTCACATTTATTATTCCAGCCACAGCACTAACATCATTATACACATTATCTCATTTAATTCTCGAAACAGTCAAGAAATGACACTATTATTATTCACATCTTACAGATTAGAAAAAGGGCATCTCACTGATGTTATATAAATTGCTCAGATTTACACAGTGACAAAATTGGAACCAGCATCTGCATCCACATGGTCTTATGTTAGTATCTGTGCCCCTTTCACTAGAGCACACCTGTGCTCCATTCATCTTATGACGTGTTTGGGCTGCGGTCTGACATCATCACTCTGTTCAGTGATGAGGGCAGGTTTTCTCACTAGCTGGGACCTTGGCTGAGCCCTGGCTTTCCTTAGTTGCTCTTCTTAGATATGAAACAACTTTTTAAGACATTAAAGCAGCGATCCCCAACCTTTTTGGCACTAGGGACTGGTTTTGTGTTAGACAATTTTTCCACAGACGAGTAGCAGAGGGGCATGATTTCCAGATGGAACTGTTACATCTCAGATCATCAGGCATTAGTTAAATTCTCATAAGGGGTACACAATCTAGATCCCTTGCATGCACAATGCACGATAGGGTTCGTGCTCCCAGGAGAATCTAATGCCACGGCTTATCTGACAGGAGGCAGAGTTCAGGCGGTAATGTTAGCTGGCCGACCTCCTGCTCTGCGGCCTGTTTCCTAACAGGCTGTGGACAGGTACTGGTCCGCAGACTGGGGGTTGGGGACCCCTGCATTAGAGTGTCAACCATCTCTTCTGATTGGTCAGGTCGTTTAGCCAGATTACCTTATGCAGATTAAAAGAAAGGGTGGAAAAAATAATAAATGGTTTTGTGTCCTATAAAGAATTAGAATAAAATGTTTTCAGTGAATTTCCTCTAGTATAGAAACTGTTGTGTAATATTTCTTGTAAATGTTCAAGACTTGTTTATTATTTGTTATTACCAGTTTTTGAGAATGTAGACAAATGGAACATTTAGATATAATCAGTGGCTCTGATTAGTGACATATGTTTAGAAATTGGGGGCATTCAAAGACATTTTGTATAACCATTTCACAATTTTTTTTTTTTTTTTTTTTTTGAGACAGAGTCTCACTCTGTTGCCCAGGCTGGAGTGATCTAGGCTTACTGCAACCTCCACCCTCCAAGTTCAAGCGATACTAGTACCTCAGCCTTCCAAGTAGCTGAGATTGCAGGCGCCCACCATCATGCCTGGCTAATTTTTGTATTTTTAGTAGGGTTGGGGTTTTGCCTTGTTGGTCAGGCTGATCTCAAACTCCTGGCCTCAAGTGATCTGCCTGCCTCAGCCTCCCAAAGTGCTGGGATTGATTACAGTTGTGAGCCACCGCACCTGGCCAATTTCGTGAATTTAGTTATCTATTATAAAAGTTATACTTATGTGTTTTCAAGTTTCTTTAACATACTACAACTTTTTTTTTCTCCTATAGCTAACTTCCTTATCATATTGTCATAAACAAAAATTTAATGGTTAAGAGAGTCCCTATGAAAAGGAAAGGAAGAAATAGATCTTAAACTCCAAGACAGCCGATTGAATTTAATAGTCATTGTTAGTTTTCTATTAAACAATAGTATAGAGAGGACAAAATGTATTGTCTTTGAAACTGCATCTTCTGTTTTATCTACTAAATTCTCCATAGACTAATGCTGATAAAAAATACGTATGTTTGGATTTAGATATACTTAGTAATGTGACATAAACAGAGAGAGAGAGAGGGAAATCTTTTCTTCTGTTTTTTTTCAGAGGTTTGCTAATTGGATTTGCTGTGAGTATTACTGGGTTCTGTTTAAGATCAGGCCTTTTCCTTGATATGCAAGATGTTCCTTTTTGTAAACAAAACACAGGATTTTCATTCAAAAGAAAATGCGTTATAATCAGTAGACATTTCTTTTTATTATTTCTATTTGAAGATTCCCGCTAGGTCTCTGACATGAAATACAAAGGGATTTGCCTCCAGCATGAATAATTTCATAAATTGAAAGAGTTGACTCTTTAGCATTCTTTAATTCAATAAATATAACATATTTTTATTTTAAGAATCATAACATCCTAATCCACATAAGTGGTCCAGAATGTCATGGTCATACAAGAAGAAAAAGGAAACATTTGTCACATGCATATAAAAGGTGAATACAATTTTGAGTCATCCTCCTTTATATTTTTTTCCTTTACAAGATGTATGTTTCCTAGGAGGCAGGTTTATACTACTTCTTGGAATTATTTGACATGAGAAGTGTATTAATTCTTCTATGCCTAAATGAGCAACATCCAATAAGAGCATATGATAGTTTTTTAACCACTGGATATATTCCAGTAAAATGTTCTTACCCACAGAGCTTACCTACTTGAACAACTATCAAATATATCAGAAATCTTTGAATATTTATGTTGAAAATCAACAGCCTTTTTTGCCTTTGAAGTACAATACCAATATTTACATGATAATTCTTCAACTAGGCAAAATAATGATGTGCTATTTAAGAAATGAAGTGGATTGAAATCTAAGGAAACCTCAACCATGCATATAAAAGATTAAAATATTTGTATTAACTTAACTGTGCTTAAGTGCCTTTTAAACTGTCTTTATAGAATTTATGGATTGCTGTTGTTTTGTATTATTGGAAAAAACACTCTGCCCTTTTACTAGACTGTGATTGTTGGCTGAACTATTGTTCACCACTGTAGACTCTAGATTCTATAAAGCCTGAACTCTTCTAGTTTCCTATCTTAGAAAATAAAGAGAATTTTCTCTCTCTCATTCTCTCAATATTAATAATAGCAAATGAATCTATTGCTGAAGCCTTGGAGTATGTTCTTAAAGAAAAAAGTAATGTGAGGCTTCTGATCATAAGTGAAAAGATTCTGTATTTGCATTGGTTTGGGGTTCAAGCTTATATTTTAAAGGTCAAATTTAATCCAAAGCCACTTTAATGAATCTCTCATGAAAGTTCAACATTTTTATTTTCTTAATGACTTGATCATTTCATTGAAGGAATCACAATCACAGAATTACAGAAAAGAACCAAAAAGCTGAAAGATATAAAAACAATTAGATAATATATAATATCAATTTATATATTTATATATATGCATATATATTTTAATAAATATATTCTTATCAGCATTAGAAGATGGGTAATTCAATATGCTTAGGTCACCAGGCCGGCACATCTTTTCTGAAAGACAAGTTTAATATTATTTACTAAAAGTGTTAAAATAAGTACCCTTTAACAGAGTAATTATTCATTAATAAATTTATTCTGAGTGCAATTAAAGATGTATGCAAAAACATCGTCAGCAACACTCCTATTATTGCTATGTTAAATAATACAAATTTGGAAACTACCAAAATTTTAAAGAAAGAGGTTATCAGCTAAACCAAATGACATGCATAGAACAGAGCATTATATAACTCATATATACATGTAAAAGTATACTTACTAATGTAGAAAAACATTCATGATAAAATATTGGGTGAAACGTGTAGCTAACCAAACAAAGGGTTGATACTAGATATCTCTGGCTATAAGGGGCGAAGAGGAATTGTTTATGTGATATTTCTTTTTTTTTTTTTTTTTTTTTTTGAGACGGAGTCTCGCTGTGTCACCCAGGCTGGAGTGCAGTGGCGCGATCTCGGCTCACTGCAAGCTCCGCCTCCCGGGTTTACGCCATTCTCCTGCCTCAGCCTCCGAGTAGCTGGGGCTGATATTTCTATAATAAGTATACATCTATTTTATACATTATCAATAAAAATAAACTTTCTTATAATAAAAATGATTCTTTAATTTCTAAGCTTGAATGGAAAACTGAAATTCAGGAGGACAGCTTCAACTTGAAGTCAAAATTCTATAGTACAAATAATTTTTTGAGTTATTTAGAAAATGAACATTTTCTGATAAAATATCATAGGTGATAACTGTGTTATTTTTCTGATGTGGAATGTTTTCCCTGGCTTACCTAAACATACATAAAACAAAGACTGGCTCTCTATAGGGAACAGTTGATGTTTTGTTTGTCTAAAGGGGTAATGAAATAATTAGCAGTAAATGCTTAGCTGGCGGTGTGCTGCTTAATGTTAATAAATGACTTTAGGGGTGAAGGAGAAAGGTTTTATTTGTAGCGTTTGCTGAATGGTGTCAGTAATCTCATCATGGGTAATTTTAAGCTAGCAACATGACATCACTGAGTTGGGAGGAGACATGCACCCCCACCCCTTGCACGCTGGTACTATCCACCTCCAACACACCCTGCGGGAGGGTCTGTCAGTGGGTGGAATGTGGCAAAGTAGGTGCAGAAGCACTTCAGATTCAAGATTAAGCTTGGGAAAGTTTAGGAAGTGGAAATCTTCCTAAGGCAAAGGAGAAAGAGGAAGTGTAAAAAATAGTGATGTAGTTAAATATAGCACATAGGATAAGACTCTTGGGAATGATTGAGAATGGCAATGATTGGACTTTATCGTTTAGAAGAATCAACTGCAGCACCTGTTAAGCAAACACATTCCTAAGTCTCTCCTTAGAACTGGGTTCCGGAATATGCATTTTAAAGAGACCTTCTGGGACCACCATAATCAGTCAAAAAATCTGGACTAGGTTGTAAACATTACAGTTCTGTGTGATGTCCTAGATTGCTTAACACTTGGGAATACTTTATAATTAGCATAAATATATAGTTATCCTCAAAACAAGGATACTTTTGAGCATGAAGGGGAGTGTTCAGTACAACAGGTATAATCTAGGACTGCCTTGGGAAAAGTGAGTAAGCGTTGACCTTCCTCATAAGCATCCTCAGGAGATTGCAATTACGTTGGTTGGTATCTGTAAAACCACAGGGTGGGTGAACATGCACATACAAAAAGTGTCTCATTCTGAGCCCTCTGAAACAAAGAAATTCTTTGGCTCTTGCCGGAAACATGATGACTATCACTGGGTTCCTGAAGTGAGGAACTTCTTTTTAGTACCACCCCATTCAGCAGGACAGAGAGCGTTTCCAACAGTCAGTACAAATTCAAGTTAGCCGTTCACAGGTCAAGACTTAAGATCTTTGACTTAAGATCTTAAGACTTAAGATACTTCTCTTTGTATTCACATCTGCCTTGTTTAGAGCAGTATCTCCCACTAAAGAGTGTTTTGACACAACTTGCTTATACGGAGAACATGACAATCAGAGAGCCACTGAAAGGATTTTTTTCCCCTGTCCCACTTGTATGATGTCTGATCTTGTCAGCATTAGTATTCATCCTATGGGGTTACTCTGTAATGACTTTTTACTTTTTTCCATAATAGAACCAGAAGGAATTGTGACTCACATCAAGTAAATGTTGATGTCTATAAAGAAAGGTCAGTGTAATAGTACAGAGGTGTAGGGCATCACAACTAAGAGTTGGCATGGCCTGCTTAGATGGCAGGGAGGACATTACACTTGGGAAGAGCAAAACTCAGATTCAGCTAACTAGCACTGGTGTCCAGTTATTTTGTAAAAGTACCACGGAAGGAACTTCTATTAGATGGAGATGATAATTTAGGTCAGATGATTATCATTATTATTATTGCCTAGACTACCAAATGCAGGCAGCTCCCTAATGCTTGGTACAGTAGTTCTCTACCTAGAGACTGTGTGCTCTTATGTAGTGATGCTTGGGGCAGAGCTATTGAAAATGCCTCAAGGACATATATAACAAAGTCTTGATTATATGTAAAATCATAATAAATCATATACTACCTTTAAGCTATATATGGATGATATTGTGATTAATACAGTAGAGTTTAAAGTAGAAAAAAATTTACTGACTTTATATACACACATGTATGCATATATATTTACATATATATATATATTACTTTATACATTTCTCAGGACAGTAATGTGAAATCAGCCATTTGTGAGTGTAGAAAACTGTTTTAGGTTAAAATATACTTTCTAATGTAAGATGTTTCCATAGCACAAATGGATGTGGTGACAATAAAAATAATATTGTCCAGCCTCTTACTGTGTAATTAGTCTGGTAAACTTTGATTTTAGGATTCTGGGAAAAGGTATAAAAACGCTAAGTGTAAAATATGAATAAGACATGAGAATGACAAGTAATGGAAGAGGTAATGGAGACAATGATTTTATTTTAGCTCAATGAAATGGAAATGGTGGACTGGTCCTGGAAGAGGACTGTGGGGATAATGTCCTGGGCCTTAGAAATTCAAGAGGGAATTGGTCAAAGGTGGGCACTGAAAAGGTAACCTTTGGGGGGAATTTACATTTCATAAACTGTTGGATGATAGAATTATGCATTTTCCTTGGTGTGTATTTTCCTATAAATATCAGTGACATTGTAGAAGTCTTTATAATAAGTCTATTTATTCAGAGCACTTGTTTAATAAGACCAACTATTCCTACTGACCTCGTTGTATAAAAAGCCAACAGCCTTTCTAAAACACCCCTTTCAGGGACAGGGAAAGCCAAACTCCATGTGTCCCTTCTCCTGGCAGGTAATTTAATCCAAACTCTTCATTCACCTATAAAGCAGTCTAACACCTGGATTTATTTACTAGCCTTTTCCACACCGTTACATTTTTGAGTGCCACCATTTTTGCACATTATTTTTCTGAGAAAGTTAGACTTCTGCCCTTGCAAAAAGAACATTATTTTCTCATCTCTTATCTTATGGGTTTATGTAAGTTGACATTTGCTGTTCCTCCTGTCTCACTCCTAGCTATTTGAAAGGCTTGCCCAGGGTGTCCTTGGGGACTTGGTTTCCAGACCGAGTCTGGTGTTGCTTTCAGGGTGAAACTTCCCAACCTCTTCAAAGAACAGACAGGTTTGACCCCAGAGCCCTTATTTATAACAGCTAGTCACAAAGTGGCCGCCTTACATGACCTATGGAATGTGCCTGGCACTATTCTCAGACCATAGACCAGTGCTCAAGGGCAAATGACACATTTCCTGATTAGGAATGAATTCCTGCAACAACATTATTAAATATTAAGAACCACAAATAGATCCATCGAATGTTTATGTGACCCCCCCCCAAAAAAATCTTTTAGCTGTACTTTTGCATTCGTAAAATCCACAGCATTTAAAATTACTAAGGAATTGAGATATTTCTTTAAAATGCTTCTTGTATTTGCTTTTAACTATTTGAGACACCTAGAGAGGACAAATATAGAATCCTGAAAGTGACAAATAAGTGTATTTGAGAGGTGAACAGCTGGGTGATTTTTTGTAACCTTCCAAGTTTCCGTTAGGTGTCTCTATCTGTTGGTGAAGAGAATACTGAACCATGTAGTCATTCTGCGAAAAGCACAGTGAACACAAATGCTGTATTTTCTCTTCAGGAAGTTTAGATATCTAAGTCATCCTTTTAAATACATATTAAATCATCAACATGTTAATTAAAACAATTTAATTGTTTTGAATTTTTGTAGCTCTGCAATGTAACAACAAAGGGTAGGAAAGTAAAAAATCAAAACAAAAACCAACACCCATGTGATTTATTTATACAGTATCAGACAATAGATTTTTAAAATGTATTCTTCTAGCAGTTTGAAAAGTTAGTTTTAGAAATATTGTTGTATTGTATTTATGTGATTATTACATATAAAGGATTTGCTATATTTTCGAACAGGAAGTCTCATGGATTTTGCCAATCAGGTTTGAATATGCACCTGAAAGATGAGTACCCAATATCTGAGTAACTTTAATAATTTTTCTCTGTAACTTGAGAGAGTGTAAAAATCTCAAGGATCACATGAATCAAGGAATCACATGATTTAAGCCTCTATGTTTTTTTTTACAGGAATTCACAAACTTAAGTTTTGTGATAAATTAGAGGATTCACATACCAGAATGTATTCAGTAGATCTACCGGTTCCATTAACTTACTGTGTCAGTAACAACTAGTGCAAATTCAGAGCCTTCTCCTTGGGTTTGAATCTCCAGCTACTTGAGTGGTAACTTGATAGTCTTCTCTGTTACATATTTAATTTACTTAAAATAATCTGTCCATGGAGACAGATTAATTTTTCTCTGCCTCCTCCTTCACATCTTTTTTTTATGGCCAAGTAATGGCTACAGAGGTGAATGATTTCAATCATTTGAGTATTTAGGTCCTAATTTCTAATTTTGGCTACACTACCATACACTATTTTTATATGAAGTTTACTAAGTAATCATGCTCTCAGATATGCTCATAGATTTACCTTGTTTGAACAATATTATTAAATTATCTGTCCAGAAAAAAATAAGTAAGTCAGTGAAGAACTATACTTCTGAGAATGCATGGAAACTTCAGGGAAGAGTTTATCAGAAGTAAAAGATATTTGGAAGGAGAGTGTATTGCAAAATATATTCCAAATGTCAAGAGACACAATATAAAGTAGGCAAAACTTATTGTGGAAGTGCTGTGTTTCAGAACATGAAAATTTATTTCCAAAAGGAAAATAGAGGTAGGCAAACAATCTAGAGGATTCAAAATGCTCCACTCTTTCAACTAATATAAATGAGAAATTTGCTTTTTTCTCCAATTTTCCTCTTCTATGTGTATATGGACATAATGTGTTCTGAATCAAAATTTGTTTTCTATAAGGGCAACATAACTTTATTTACAGAATATGTTAAATAGCAAGGCACAATTTGAGAGCAATACAATTCATTACAATGTAATGATCCAGTCATTATTTGCTGCTGTCAGTTTTAGTTAGCTCAGTTTGTCATAAAATATTTCAATGACATGTTAAAAAAGAATACAAATGACATATCAACCTTTCTTTCCCTCTTCCTTGACACCCCATCCCCGGCACCCTCCCACCCCGATTCACCACAATTTTTTTCCAAAGAACAATTAAATCTTCAGTCGAATATAATCTGACCACTTTCAGTCTCCTTTATCTGAAATGTAAACTTTAATACAATAGCTGCCTATATACCTTTTCCAGATGAATGATGCCAGTACTATTTGTGCCACTACAGTTAGGAGTCTCTTAACATTTCAATTCTAAACACCTATTTTCAAAGGTTTATAACTCAGCTATAAAAATGTGCTCCAGGCTGAAACTTAGCATACAGGATCCTAGCCCAGAAGCAATCTTTTACTCTTTTATATATTAATCTTGAAAAAATGGTATGGCTGTATTTTAAAGAACTGGAGTGTTCACACTAATAGAAGTTAAGGACGTAGGGTATGAGGAAAGATCACAGTGCTAACAAGTCCCCTCATCTATAATAGGTTTACCTGAAATTCAGTTTCACAACATCTCCTTCCTGCTTTCCATTCTCTCTGCCCAGAAATAAATCTAGTTTTATTGCTTTTATTCTTTGTTTCAATAGCATTATTTGGGGAACTTATTTAGTAGTTATGCCACCTTGATCTATGGTCCTATCCACAGGTGGCCTACAGGTATGAACTGGCCTCTTCAGGGCAACATCAGATTTGAGAGAGCAGGGTGCCATGAGTCTTTCTGAGTTTGCCATTGTTATTGTTGATGGTATTATTTAAACATGAAGACAAATGAGAACATATTAATTTGTGTTGACAGTAATTAAGAGTGACTTGAAAACTGAGTAATTCAAGTAATTATGCCTTACTTTTATAAATTGCTTCCCAAGACAGTAGTTTGGATATTTATACTTTTATTCTAGATGTTTGTTTTTCTTCTGATTAGCAATATTAAATATTCGAGCTCTTCCTCTATGGATATAGTACATTAATGACAAATCAAATGATGATCTAGTGTTTTTGTAAATATCTGATACTTTGATTATGTTAGCTTGGTTTTCCTCTCCCACAATAATCCTTGGGTCTTCAAATTTAGATGACTTTAGATATTTTGATATCTAAATTACAGATTTAAAACTATTGATTAACAGCCTCTAATTACGAGTTTTTATTTTCCTGGTGTATTTTATGTAGTTCCAAACTTTATTCCCTCAAAATATTCATATTTCTCCTTCGATGTTTTTATCATCTATAATGACTATCATGATATTCATTATTTGAAAACAAAAAGAGGACTCCCTTGAATTCAGAGATTTGGGATGATACTACATCATTATCAAGGCATATGGCTTTATTTATATTTTTATCATTAACAACGATTTTGTGACTAATAAAATGTCATAGGTAGAAAAACAGACAAAAGCTACCACTCTCTCTAAAGGTGCTACTTGGAAGAACAAACCTGCATTTCCGTATGATAACAGTCCCAGGTAAGATGGGAAAGCTGGAGAGCTTTTCTTTTCCTACGTATCTCAATCTGACATGATGCGTGGGCATCAGGAAACTCATTAACTGTCAGGTTTGGCGGATAGGAGTGGTTTTCACAATACTTGCTTTTTATTATATAGAACAGCATTCTTTCCAAGCCGCTGAGACTACATGGCCCTTCTGTACCCATTACCCCCTCCAATGGCACCCTTTTCAGTTTGCCTTCTCTGATCATGGGAATTGGCAGGGTGGGAAGATGAAAAGTGACAGGCTTGGTGGGGCCAGGAAGGCATAAGTGAGGCAGAGAGAATGAAGGAGAATGTGTGAGCGCATATGTATCCTTCAGGATTCTCAGTTATTCTTTACCATCTGTCCATAGTGTGAATTCTTTAATAACTACTTCAGAATGTGTAACATTTACTTGGAAATTCACAGATGTATTAAATTACAAATATACTTTAAATCAAATATAATCAAATTTACTTTCATATTCAATGTATTATATATATGTATATATGTAAATAAATACATGTATGTATACACACATACACTCATTCATTCATCAAACATTCATTGAGTGTCTTAGTCTATATCCAGCACTGCAGTAGAAGCCAAGAAGACTTGTACAAAATGAGCTGGCTTTCAGAGGGGGTGGGGAGAAAGCCTTAGAAACAAATAATTTTAATGTGATCAGTTCAAAGTGATAATTAGAATGCATTGTGATGGAGCTCTACCAGCGAACAAAAAGGAAGGAAGTCTTTCTGGAGAAGCTGGGAACGCCTCAAATAGGTTAGGGTCTTTGTGTTGGACCTTAAAAGATGGGTAAGTTTTTATAAGCACATGTGCAGACATGGATGCATGGAAGAAACTTGTAGTTTTGTTTAAAAAGACTAGTTAAGTATGGGCATGAGGGTAAGATATTTTCATCAGAATGAATGGGAGATACAGCAAGCACAGTAAATGATTAGGTTTCAGAGCATGTTTTATATTATAGGAAGGTGTTTGTACTTTATCCAGTAGGTGACAGGGAGGCACTGAAGATTTTTCAGTAGTGACATAATATGATCTGCTTAGAAAGATAGCTCTGTGGCAGTGAGGAGGCTGGAAAGGCGAGGTATAGATTGGGGGAAGGAAAACAAATTTCAAGTGTTTCTGTGGTAATCCAAGGCCAATATGGTGGATGAAAATCAGAGCTCATGTAGTGGCAAAGCAACTGGGAAGAGAGAATGAATTGTAAAAAGAGGCAGGACATCAGGATCTAGAGTCTCAGTGTTAGGAGCAAAGGAGAAGTAATTGTCAAGATGATTGACAAATATTTAGTTAACATGGTGGATGAAGTTGTTATTATGTTAGGTGTTTAGAAAGCTTGGTTGGAGTGTAAGTGGGATAATGACTTTATCTGCAAATTTGGAGTGCTTGCAGATCCTCCGGGGAGATCAAATAAGCAGGGTTTTTGGTTGTTGTTCTTTTTTTTTTTTTTTTTTCCTTTTTGTGGAGAACAGGATCTTACTATATTGCCCAGGCAGGTCTTGAACTCCTGGGCTCAAACTATTCTTCTGCCTCTGCCTCCCCAAGAGCTGGGATTATAGGCGTGAGCCACCGTGTCTGGGCAAATAAGCAGTTTTAAGTATTGGATATGTTCTTAGAAAGGGAGGTTGGGGGTACAGATAAATTCATTTTTTAACTGGTTTTTCACTCTGTGTTAGGCATTGGAAATATAGCAATAAGTAAGTCATATTCCTCATTCTCACTCAGGAAGCTTACTTGGAGAGAAAGACAAGTAAGCAATCAAACATCATTCAATATGGTTGCATTCTCAAAAGGGTGAGTATATGGTGATATAAAGAAAAGAAAGGGATATCTAATCTTTCAAGGCGAATGGGAGGAACCTCCAAGTTGGCTTTCCTGGGAAGCCACAAATGACCTGAGGCCTGAAAGGTAAGTAACATTTATTAAGGTGATGAGTGAGAAAAAGACCATTTTAATGGATTTGAGATTGATCAACAGCAGATGAAAGTGGGAAGGAGCAGGAGATTGCTTTGGGTGAGAAATAGAGTGAAATGAGACAAACACACCTGGAGGAGGAAATCCTGGGGACTTCAAGGTTTAACGTGCAGGGAAAGGAGAAAACAGGTTTGGAATGATAATTCAGTAATGGAAATAAACAGTGTTGAAAGAGGTAGAACCCAGAAGCTGTGATGTTATAAAAGTCAAGAAGGAGAGAATGCTCAGTAATGTCAGTATTCAGTAGATCTACTGGTTCCATTAACTTACTGTGTCAGTAACAACTAGTGCAAATTCAGAGCCTTCTCTTTGGGTTTGGATCTCTAGCTACCTGGGTGGTAACTTGGTAGTCTTCTCTGTTACATATTTAATTTACTTAAAATAATCTGTCCATGGAGACAGATTAATTTCCCTCTAGAGAGGGAAAGCTGGAAAAGAAATTTCTTCTAAATGTCAATCAATAAATATTAGTTAAGTACCTGTTATTTTTCTAGAAACTGTCCTAGATACTGTGTTATTAATGGGTACACAAGACAGACACAGTCCCTGCTTTGGAAGGACTTGTAGTCAAATGAACTAAAGATGGAAAGGATATTCCTAGGGATTTGGTGAGTAGGACTCAATTGATAAAACATAATGACTACTCCCTATTTCCCCCACTCCCTATTTCCCCCACTCCCTACCCCCAGGTCCTGGAAACCATTAATTTCCTTTCTGCCAATGGATTTATCTATTCTGGATACTTCTTATAAATGGAATCATATGTGTCTGATTTCTTTCACTTAGCATACTGTTTTTGAGGTTTATCCACGTATAGCACGTATCAGCACTTTATTCATTTTTAGAATTGAATATTATATCCATTCTATGGGCACACTGCATTTTGTTTATCCATTAATCGTGGATAGACATGTGGGTTGTTTCCACATTTTGGCTATTGTGAATGGTGCTGTTGTAAAAGTTTGTTTACAAATATTTGTTTGAATACCTGTTTTCAATTCTTTGAAAGAAATCAGTTTTTACTTATAATTATAGGGGAATGAGCCAGTGGAGATGAAGAAGATACCAACATATAGGGGAATAACTGATGGAGAAATGTTTTGTAGGAGATAAAAAGGGAAAAATTGAAGACCATTGTGTCTGTTTGGAAAGGATTTGAGAAATGGAGGAAGAAACATATTGGTTGTAGCTATCGGCTTTACTAAGACACTGAGCTTTTACTGAATGTTGGATATTTTACATTAAATGAGGATGTTAGTTCTTCTAAATACGTTATGTACTATGAACAAGGACCAAATGTTGGAAGTATTTCTTGAAAAATGAGTCAAAAAATACCAGAATATTTATAAGCATTTTAAAAGTTTTCATTAACAAATTTGAGAGTGATACAATGAATACATGAATACATTGGTCATTGTTTAATAGAGGCATTTAATTTGGATCAATTTCCTACAATGCACTTAACAGGGTTTAACATTCATTTTGTTAAGACACCTCTGAGACCCCATGCTAGATAATAAGGACAGCTGGAAGCTGATTTCATAATTTCTAAGTGCAACTGAGGTAGAATTAAAGTGTAAATGCAGTTTTTAAAGTGCTTGACACAAGAGAAGCTACAAAATTGCTCTTTGCTCTGACTTGTTTTAATTTCTATATGAATGTTTTATACAGTAGTCTTTTTACTGTTTTTCTAGTCACGAGCAATTTTATTTGATGAAAGGGCAATTATCACACATAGAAACTCAGCATTCCAGAAGCTATCAAAATTCTACCATTAGACTCTACCTCCCCTTACCATACCATACCAATCTGCTAGAAAAAAATTGTGGAAACTTTTGATCATGAAAGTTTTAACTTGAATGATGGGCGATGGCAAGTTGGGGTATTTTTCTAAATTTAGGATTATTCTCATCCTGAAAAGGGTTGATATAGTTATGCTTTTGTTGATTAAATATTAATTTTACTATCGTATTATGCTTCCAATCCCTGAAGCTTCACTTCCAGAAGTTCCATTTATTCTCCCCGAGAACAAATGACAAAGACAACACATTCTGCAGGTGTAGGCTCAAGCAACATGGTGGCACTGATTAAATGCACGGAGTCCCAAATGTTCTGTTTTGGGTCTTGGACTCATAGAGTTACTCTCTGCCTCTGACTTGTTCCCCCCTCTCATTTAAAATTAAACGTAGAGCCACTGGCAGCTTTCAGGCTTGATTTTCATCCCAGGCCTAATGGCTTACAGGTGGCATTTTCTTTTTTTTTCCCCCAGTGACAACAGCATTTTCCCAAGTCTGTTCAAGGGTAATGCCAATGAGAACATTAAAAAATAAAATAAAATAAAAAAATTTAAAAAGGACAAAAAGCCATTTAAAAATAAATAAATAAAACATTTTCCACTTTTATTTGTTACATAAAAGCTTTTTCTTCTCTTTTTTTCTTATGTTTGTTTGATATATGGGAACTATTCTATTTATAACTTGAGCTCTTATGCTCTGGGGTCTCTGTACTTAAGACTCCCTATTTTGCTTCTCCTTCTCCTTCAGAACTTATGTCCAGAAAATAAAGAACAAAATCCCCAAAACTGAGTATCAGTTATTCTCAATGGATTTCACAAGCTATAATGTAGCCCCTGAGTAGGTATTGAAAGAATATTGTCAATGTGTTTAATGGGATTCCTGTTTTTGAAAACACTGCAGAGTTGTGCAAGTGAGTAAAATTCAGTGAAATTATAAATTGTGATACGTATCCTTTCATTGCAATTGTCACTAGTGAAAGCTGCCTAATAACTAACCTAAGATCATTGTCCTTTCTCACCCCTGAGTTTTAGAAGTCAGGAGATTTTCCCTACTTAAATCTTTCAGGAGAGATGGTGAAGAATTTTTGGGAAAATGAAAACTTCAAAACGCTTTCATATATTTTAAAATAAAAAATTGTTACCAAAAGTAGGTTGCCATCAATAGCTATAATACCTTAATAAATAAACTCCTAAAATGGTCTAATACATGTTTCTCCTAACAAAGAATTTAATATTTATACATAAATATCTAAGATATATTTTAAGAAAAAAGTCGCTGTCATTAAATAGTGTTTACTGAAAATCAGTAATTGTAATTAAATCAGGATGTAAATTACTTGTTTAACTTACCATCTTTTGTAAAACTTTAGTTCATGTCAATAAGGGCACATCCACATATTAATAACCGATTTCTTTCTTAACAAAGAAGAGAGCTAGGAATAAACTTGCATATTATTTCAGAAGAGAAATAGACAGGTTGGCCTATATAATGTTACTGTTATTTGCATATAAATTACTCCACAGGTATAATCAAGAAATATATTTGCAAATAGCAATCATGAAAATAAAAATATTGTGAAAATACAAATATTTATGGGTTTATTGTCTCACTAGTATATGTATGTATTTAGATTGATACATATGCAGAAGGGAAGAGAGAAGAAAAAACTATACATAATGATAGGGAAAACTATGAAGTAGGGGAATTTGTTTTTGATAAATCATTGCCTCACTTTACTCTAGACTCCTTTCTCAAATCTAGACTCAATTTGTTCCTATTCGTGGAGCCCCTGAATGCCCTCTCCAGTGAGATGGTGCAATCAAGCCAATCCCTCTTGGGAAAAAACCTCCTTCTCTTGACCTTTCCTAGCATCCTTATCTTTATTCCATTTCCTCAGAACCATGCAACTAATACACTAATTCATGTCAAGGTGAAAATGGGTGATGGATTCCACAGAGAACACATATTTGAATAGCATCATTAGCTCTCCAAAGATCATGGCCATACCCTCTAAAGTGTGTGGGAATTTCATGTACCAAATAGTCTCCTGTGTGAGACAGTAGACAGATTTTTGATGTCCTTTCTAGCCCATCTTGCAGAATACTTTTTATTTTTCCTAAATTTTAGGACTGTCTTTCATAGGCATGCACCCACCACATGCAAGCACACCCCTCCACATACTGATGGGTGAGACAAACACCTGTGCGTAGTCTATCAGTAACAATAAGGTAGCCATAATTAGCAGTCTTTTCAAATCTAGATTTTCTTTTTAACCTGAGGAAGATAAGAAGCAAGATAATATTGTTTTAAACTTGCCTGTAACGCACCTATGATGAATTCTTTGTGTGTGAATTCTAATCAGATCTAAAAAAATTTATGTTGTGTAAATTAAGTATAAAATTGAAAAATCAACCTGTCGTTGGGTCTTTTGGAGTTTTGATCTGATGAGGGAGAATTGTCGGTGACTCTACAAAGAAAAACCCGAACCTTCTATGAGATAAAGATCTTGAGCTTTTTTTGAGAATGATTAGAAGGGCTCATTTAAGTCAGGTTCCAAACAAGGTGGAAGCATCTTGGAAACACAACAGAACAAAATCCATAAAAAAGAAAATTCTGCTTAACTGGTAGGAGAGAACCTTAGTGTTCCAATTCCATTATAAAATTCAACACAGAAATGAACAGTAATGTCTATGCTGGAAACATGACTTTTGGAAACCTGTTGACTTGGAGAACAATCTGAAGCTAAGAAAGTGGGCTGAATAATGAAAGCTACTGCAACTTTAATTTGCATGTTTTTCAGTAACCCCCAAGATGCGGTGGGATGGGATGGGATGGGAGAGTTGGTACAGTTAGACATTTCTCCTCTTAGTCGCTGTTTTGGCTCCTGATTTGTTTAGATCATTTTATTTCAACAAAGGTTCCTGGGATTTGTAAGCCAAAGGGTGAGCTCAAAAAATTCACTCCCAGGCTGTGCAGAGAAGGCCTGTGCTACCATTTCCTGAGTTCTGCAGACTCTGAACTCAGTTCTGAAACCGTCTGTACCAACCTTACTTGATTTAAATCAAAGATACATGTAGTGTTGTTATTATTCATGAAGATTATGTTAAACTCCAAGATGCATGGATACATATAATTGAAAAACCTTTATTCTAGGTTTACTCAGTGGCCTCTAAAAGATTAAACTATTACTGTAAGCAGCCCATTGTTTCTTGCATGTATCTTAGATTTTATTTCCTGTCAGCTATTGCAAGAACTACTAAGAAGAATTAGTTTCACCGCACAGTAAATAAATGCTTTAATGCCCTGCATTATTGTTTACACTAAGCTTTGCAAGCACTTAAGCCACAACAGATAATTGTCAAAATGATGAAGCAGTAAAATCACACACAGCGAGCAGTTACAGTGTAGATGTTGTTCCGGGGAACAGCTCATAACACTTAGAGCTTACACTTAGTTTGTTAGTTGGTTAGGGAAAGCAATAATTTATGAAAATGTATCATAAACAACAGAAAAAAAATGCAGAAAGAATTATTTCAGGACCCAAGTACCCCACAAGCTCTACTTATCTAAGCTTTCATATTTTTCTCCCTCTATGTGATTTATTTTGCTTATATCAGGTGTTTAAATCAATACTGCTTGAAAAGTGCCTGTGCGAGACACTACACTGTCATGTATCCGTGAAAGAAACCAATGTCTCTTGTGGGAATTCTGCTAATTTGAAAATTAACACAGGTACGCGCATTGTTTGCAATTTCTGTTCTGAAACAATAGTTTTACCACTTAAATGCATCTCACTCTTGTCTTTTCAGAGCTTGAGTTTTGTCAGTTTTGTATCCTGGGGTGGGGACAGGAGGATGAGAACTGCCTACCCGCTTGGTTTTAACCACAGAATGTCTGGGTTGCTCAGACAAAGTGATATCTTTAACAGAGATTTCACTGAAAATTATGTTCCATCTGTGGTGATGTAGCTGAGTGCAAACAGGACCCTGCTAGCCATTATGTACCTATTAGCCCTGATTACCTTCTGATAGCTGCTCACCAGTTGGTTTCTCTCACTTTGACAGATCTAGTACTTTGTTTAACCTTTAAACTAGTAGGGCAATAACACAGCTGACAGAAGGGGAGAAATAATTAAGGAAAACTTAGCCAGGACATTAAAAACTCTCTAACAAGGCAGATATTTCTGTTCAATTTGAAAACTTGTCAAGGGATACATACAATTCTCCATAATTGCTGTAGCAAAATGTTTCATAATTTTTGCTAGCTTCAAATTAATTTTAGCAATGTAATTTAATCAAATTACTAAGTGTCTTCCTTTAAAAATATCTATAATTTACACTCTCAGGAAGTAAATTTTAATATTTCAATACTTCTAAGAAAAGTGATATCCAAGAGAACTTAATTTCTGGAAGAATCAGAAAGGAAATATATTTTAAAAATATTGTGTAAAAATCTGCCAACAGTCTGTTTTACATTTTCTGAAATGGCTGATACATGCTTTTGGAAAATCACACAAGTTATAAATATGTTTAGGTTCGTATTGTTAACAACTCTAAGCATTAAAACATGGTCGACAGTAATTAGAAGAAAACAAGGCATCCTGAACTTTATTGGCTTTTATTTAGTACTTTTGTGAGCAACTTTAGATAATAACTTGCTAGGGAAGGAGTCAGTACTGTCTCCTCTTTTCTTGTTTTCACATTCTCTCAGCATTAACTCCGCCTCTGAAGGCCTGACCCCATCACCATACTTATTTCATTTTGGAGCCATTTAGTTCCTTCAGTGAAAGGGCATATCAGATCTCTCTAGGTATTCCTCCCATTAATCCACACACACAAAGCAGAGAAGTAGAGAGAGTGTTTCATTGTTGCATGAAGATATTTAATTAAAGTCGGAACAACTTCTAAATGGAAAAGCACAAATAATCTCTCCAGATCATTAATAATTTGGCAGTTTATAAGACATTAAAATATAATGTGCTCATTATTTTCCTTAAATCTATTGAGAGCATTACATAATTCCTTATGCTTAACTGTATGCTTTTTGGCTAAGAAGATAGCTAATATAGGTGTCTCATCCCTGTCAGATCTAAGATACTGACATCAAGAAACATCACAATTGTCTTCTAATCGTGTCTGACAACAAGTCTAATTTAGCATTCTTTCATACATCGTTTATCATAAGTCTTACATTCCTGTTATCCATTCTTATGTTAATTGATTACTATTATGTTTCCTACTTCATGGTTGCATAAATATTTTTAAGAAACAAGTCTAGCATTTCCAATAGCTAAAAAAGAAACCTCAAGTCATATTAAAACAACAATATTCTCAGCTGTGTAGATATATGCCATGTTATTATTTAATTTTTAGAAGGATTTCGACAAAACAACTGAGCTAGAACATTGAACTGCATTACTATTACTGATCTCTTTAGTAGTATACACTTTATATTATAAAATATGCAAAAGACAAGATCCCTTCTTTTAAGGAGTTATAGTGAGGGGGAAAAAATCCCTCCACAAATCAAAAGAAGAAAAGAAAATGAACATACAGTTGCAACCATCTACCGTTTTGCATTGCTACAGTGCTGAAATGATTCTGTGGCTTAATCTACAAGCCCTTATAGGACTCTTTAAGTGGACAAGGAAGCCTTATGAAGTATCAGAATAAAGGGGAAGTGTTTGAGGATAGTAGGTGGGGGAAGACATCTTGAGACACATAAAACATTCTAGAGTATCCAGAAATGGGAGGAGTTTAGCTATGCAATGAATAGCACTGGATTTGCCTGCCTGAGTCAGACAAACTTAGAAAGGATGTACAGGGGTACAAATACCTAATGCATGCAGCGCTTAAAACCTAGATGATGGGTTGATGGGTGTAGCAAACCACCATGGCGCATGTATACCTATGTAACAAACCTGCATGTTCTGCACATGTATCCCGGAAATTAAAGTAAAATAAAATGAAATAAAATAAAATAAAAAGGATATGTAGGGAAACTTCTCAAATGGAAATGAAAGTTTTGACCTCTGTTAATTAAAGTTTACTCCTACTTTTGGGAGACAACTTAGAAATCACCAGAGTTTACTATATGCAGACACCAAAATAATACTAAGGTCAGACTTATTTTTTTGATGAAGGAATTGCTGAACATCAGAAATCAGGCTGGAAAGAAGTAATGTTCACCCAAGTACAATGATATTAGGATCTGGTCAGGGTCGCAGCTACTGGCTTTATGAAGAAAGTGACATATAAGCTGGATATAAGCTGGATCTCGAAGGATGGGTGTGAGTTAGACAAGGGGAGAGAAAGAAGAAAGGTGAGAAATGGCCCAGAAAGAAGGAATGAACTATGAACAGGCTCTAAGGTAAAGAACTTGGTGCTTTGGAAGAGATTTTAAAAATTTCATGTGACTGGAATTTAGAGGATGAGGTTGCGAGTGGGGAAAAATGAGGTTATGTAGGGTTTTTTTTAATGTCATGTAAAGGAGTTTGAACTTTATCCTAAGAGAGCTGGGGAAGCTTTGGAAAGTTTTAAGCAGGGGAACACCACCATGATGAAGTTTGCATTTTAGGAAGATTGTTCTGTCTGAGTGTAGAGAATGGATTAGAGGTAAGCAAGAAAAAAAGCAGGAAGCTAAGGAGGTGGCAGTGTAGTATTCTTGACAAAATAGAATGGTTGCCTGTTGTAGGCTGGGGACAGTGGGGAAAGTGAGAAGGGCCTAGCTCTAAGAGCTTTAGCAAAAACACCTGGTACGCTTGGCATAATATGGTGTTGGAGAAAAGGAGAGGGAAAAGAAGAGGTCCAGAACGAGGCTGAGGTAATAGACGTGGTGAGAGGTTACATGCAAAAGATTAAAAACAAAAGAAAACACAGAAAGACTACAAGAGTTAAGAAATAAAAGGTCATATTATTTGTTCCAACGAGGGGGCTGGCGATAGCAGTCTGATAGAAAGAGAGTAATAGAAGGTGATTTTGGCACATTTAATTAAGGAAATTCAAATGGAGATATTTTACAAGGAGCAGCAAATATGAACCCAGAGTCACAGCGAGACATCAATGACTAAAATTCTTCAAGGGACTCTAAAGAGAACCAGGGCTGAACCATATAGTTCAATGCTAATGGGCCATCAGATTGAAAGGGTCTCTTAAGGGGAGTGGAATAATTAACAAGAAAGCAACAAAAATATGAAAAATTGCCTCTCTGAGGTCAGAGAGAGGTCAAGTAAAAGAGTGTTAACTATATGAGGGATCTTTGGTTTTCTGATAGTTTTGTGACATTTGGATTCCTCTGGTTATAGGACCCAGTAGTGACTATTGATTGCCTCTCTAATATTAATTCATTCAATTTTGTACACTAATAGAATTCCAATCTTGGTAGTGGCAATGTGCTCAGTTAAAAAGTTACATTTTCTAGCCTTTGAAGCTAAAGCCAGCCATGTGACATGCCTCTGGCCAAAGAGATACATGCAGAAGTCATCAGGTGTGGCGTCTTGCAAAACTCTTTAAAAGGGGGAAGGCTTAAAAGGTCATGAACCCTTTAATTTTTTTTTTTTTTTTTTTTTGGTCTGAAATGTTGTCATGATACTGGAGAGGTAGAGCAGGGAGAAGGAGCCATCTTGCAATCACAAGGACAAGAGTCATATCCTAAGGCTGTCTGAGTGGAAAGATAGTAGGAACCTGGGATGTTGAGGACACTGTAGCTGGTATGCTGGTCCTGGTCTCCCTATCCCTGGACTTTTCATAAAGTCACAAAAATAAAATTTTTAATTTTGTTAGGGACCAATCCAGTAAAATTAAAATTGTAAAATATTATTATTAATAATGTAAATAGTAACATTTATGATTTTTGAGTGTTTTCTATGTGGAAGGCACAGTGCTCAACACTCTACATGTATTGTTTAATTTAATCCTTATAATCCCGTATAATCCTATACATTTTATATTTTATCTCCATTTTATAGATGAGGAAAACAAGATTCAGAGAATTTAAGTAAATTATCCAACGTTATGCAACTAGTACACTTATTAATCTCCCTTCTAAACCCATACATTAATCTTGCATCAGTAAATGTTGACTTCATGTTCACTTTTGGACTGTTTTGCTCTTAGCCATTTGTTATCCATATCTGCTAGTGATAAAAAGTAATATTTTAAACAAGAATAAGACAAGCATTACTGGTAAATTCATTGAATGAATATATGACTGGGGAGACTGGTGCCAGTCCACACATTTTCTGATATGCATTGACTGAAAAAGTTTTCATCTAAACTCTTTAAGACCCCACTAAACTCCTGACATTCTGTAGTACTCAAATATAAGCCCTGGTAGTGTCTCTCACTGTCTTGGACTAAAAAAATGGAGTTAAATGATTACATAGTTATTATCACTATTTAGAAATGTACATGCACCAGCAGATGTGGACACAACTGCTTTTGTTTCAGACCTACCTGATCTCTCTCCTGTGGGGATTTCTTGGGTGATGGAGAACAGTCTGTTTCTGAAACTCTTGATACAGTTCTCCAATAGCACCTTCTGGCTGAACCAACTTAGAAATTTGTAGTAGCCCAAACAAGAACCATAGCTAGTGAGATGGAACCACACATGTCACAGAAATTACAGATGCTTCTAATATAGGCAGAGACAAGGTACTCTTGATAGAAGGGTCAGCAAAGCAGAGCAAGTGCATATTAAAGAGAACTATCTAATAAATTCAGTTGTTCTAATTTCTGTTCAATCTGGAAAGGGGGATTACAATAATACCTATGTCTATTCAAGCACATATACAAATTTACCTTAGAAAGGACCATCAGGCCAGGTGCAGTGGCTCATGCCTATAATCCCAGCACTCGGGAAGGCTGAGGCAGGCAGATCACGAGGTCAGGAGATTGAGGCCATCCTAGCTAATACAGTGAAACCCAGTCTCTACTAAAAATACAAAAAAAATTAGCTGGGCTTGGTGGCGGGTGCCTGTAATCCCAGCTACTTGGGAGACTGAGGCAGGAGAATGGCATGACCCTGGGAGGCAGAGCTTGCAGATCACGCCATTGCACTCCAGCCTGAGAGACAGAGGGAGAATCCGTCTCAAAAAAAAAAAAAAAAAAAAAAAAAAGAAAAGAAAAGAAAGAAAGAAAGAAAAAGAAAGGACCATTATAAAAAAGAAGCTGAGGCACTTTGTTACGAGACATTTGTAATTATTTACTTGATCATCATGCTCAACCTCCAGGTCCAGGACACTGTAAAGTTAGCAACATTTGTCATGTTTGCAAAGCTGCAATTAATTTCAATTGCAATATAGCCATAATTGTTTAATATACCTACATTATTTTCTCAAAATGAGATTTGCGATAGCTGTTGTCTTCTTTTTTCAAGTTATCAAAACCTGTGATGCACATTGTAAATGCTCAGTATGGCTTCATCAC
Source organism: Theropithecus gelada (assembly GCF_003255815.1). NCBI lineage: Eukaryota > Metazoa > Chordata > Mammalia > Primates > Cercopithecidae > Theropithecus > Theropithecus gelada. Next base: position 88,576,671 of record NC_037673.1, on the reverse strand, counting down.
AAAGTAAATACCTTTCCTTATGTGCAAAGAATTTGGCTCACACATGTTATACAGATATTCATATGGTTAGAGTAATTCAACTGCATGGCAGGGAGACACAATTTATGGCCATTTCTCTGGTATACTAGGGGATTATTCATATACCTTCTTCTCTTTGGGGGGAAGAAAGCACGAGCCTGAGATCTGATCAAATGTGATTTCTTTATTAGATGCAGGCACGAATCTCTAAATATCCACCTTGCAAATTGGGGAAGCTTTAAAGTGGGTATTTTCTGCTCTCCAAAGATGGTTTTCTGGAAAGGGAAAGGGATTGGAAGGCATTCTGGTATGCCTGTGTTGTAATCAGTAAAGTTAGGCCAAGAAATTCCAGATGTATCTTCATTTCTGCATTTCTTCTTACAACAATACATACTGTTTCTTTACAAAACACAGATAAAGAACTTAAGGCTTTCTTGTAACTGTTGAATTCACATCAGGTGTTTTCTTCCCCAAAAGGGATCTTTTGCTGAGGTAATTTCTTCCTGGGACAAAACTTGCTATGAAATTTTACTTTTCTATTGTATTAATTTCCTATTGTTGTATAACAAAATACCACAAACTTAGTGGCTGGAAAAAATACAAACTTATTCTCTTATAACTTGATGTCAGACATTTAAAATCAAGGTGTTGGCAGAGCTAGTTCCTTCTGGAGGCTTCAGTTAAGAATTTGTTTCTTGTCTCTTCCAGCTTCCAGCAGCAGCCAAGCATTCCTTGGCTCATGGCTTCATCATTCCAGTCTCTGATTTTGTAGTTATGTCACTTTCTCTTCTCTCTGCCCTCCTGTCTTCCTCTTATAAGAACACTTGTGTTTACATCAAGCCCACCAAAATAATTCAGGATAGTTAACCCATCTCAGGATACTTAGATTAATCCTATTTGCAAAGATTCTTTTCTCATCTAGGGTGACATATTTACAGTTCTAGGCATTGGGGATAGACATCTGTGAGGGTCATTATTCAGCTTATCACACCTGTATAAATATATTTTTAGAACATTAAATAATAGTTTACTCTTTTGAATGACTATAAGTCACCATTTTTGTTTAAAGTACAGACACTTCACATTGTGAATGCTAGACCTGTCTTGAGCTCCAAAATTCCAGGGGATACTGATTTTTCTGTGACTTCCTACTCCAGAATAATATTACACACAAATTGGAACCATGTTGAACTAACGCAGCCATTCTGAGTCCTAGACTTGAGTCTGATCTTCAAATGACTTCAAGGAGCACTGCATTTGTCAGAATCCCTGGACTCAAACCAACCACATGCTTTCCCATAAAAGTGACCAAGAAGCTGTGGTCAAGAAACTTTATTGATTTTTAAAGAAGTGTTCTCCAAGAAAAAAGAGGATCTTGGTGATTACAAACTATTTCTTAAAAAGACTTTTGATTTAATCTCTCAGCTTTGCTTCAGCATTGACAATTCTGCACCAATTGTTTGTGATCGCTGTTTTTCTGTTAGATGTCATGCTATAGCTGTACTTTACCTCTATTTATTTTCTATAATTTATGGAAGGGAGTGTTATCTAGGCTTTCTCCAGATGCACGGCTGACTGGCGGGCCCTCAAGTGGGCCTGAATGGGTTTTGTCTTGCTGTCTGTGAAGAGGGTTTTTTTTTTTTCTTTCTTTCTTTTAGCTCCAGATTCCTCCTTTGAGGAGGAGGGTTATGGGGTTGGTGTAGACTTGGCCTGGGGTGAACTGTTGAAGTGATTGCTGCACCTTATGAGTGTAGACTCTTCTTTATTTTTTTAAAGAAGTTATGACCCGGTGAAATGTCATAGAGAACTTCAGGAATTTATGACCCATTAAATAGGAACTTTTGCTCTGTTGGAAATATTTGGCAGAAAGCTTCCTGCCACCTCCTCCCATAGAGCTGGAGGGAAAGATCAGTGAGCGTGTGTCCCTCAGGCTCCTAGCTCTCAGTCCCCTCTCCCCTCTTTCCTTCCTGCCAGTGACCCTGCTGAGGGCAGTCCCTGCCTGTAGAGCAGGAGGCCAGCACTGTCCACTTGCTCCTCCTGTGACTATATGGGAAATCTCAACAAAGGGTGCAACACATAGGAAGTTCATCTATACTTTTGTTCTAGACTGTGTTTTCCAACATGTTTTTGGCAGTAAAATAAAACAGATATGGTATTTTTATTTCCACCTACTAAATCTCAATTGTTTCTGAAGAGAGGGATTTGATTAATTGATACCAGAAACCCCAATAGGGAGCACTACAAATTGTTGCATCTAAAAACTCATCTTTCATGTTTAAAATTTAAAAATGCATCATTTATACATTGCCCTATTTTCAGTATAAGTGTTTTATTAACACCTCCTCTCACTGTCTCTGCCTCTCTCTCACCTTTCTTGTATCCCATCTCTATCTCTTTCACCTTTCGCTCCCTTTAGTCTTCTCTCCTTCCCCCCTCTCTTTCTCTGTCTCTCTCTCTCTGTCTCTCTCTTTCTCTCTCTCTCTCTCACACACACACACACACAGACACACACACACACACACACACACACACACACACACACACGGTTTGGTTGGATCATCGGGGCAGTTTCCCCCATGCTGTTCTTGTGATAGTGAGGGAGTTCTCATGAAAGCTGATGGTTTAAAAGTGGCACTTGCCCCGCCACCGTCTCTCCTACAGCCTTGTGAAGAAGGTGCCTGCTTCTCCTTCACCTTCTTCCATGATTGTAAGTTTCCTGAGGCCTCCCCAGCCATGCTGAACTGTGAGTCAATTAAACCTCTTTCCTTTATAAATTACCCAGTGTCAGGCAGTTCTTTATAGCAGTGTGAAAATGGACTAACACACACACACACACAAGCACACACAACACACAGAGCACAGAAGCAGAACTAACGAATTGAACAATTTAATTATTTTGTATATTAAATTTGTTTTGGTGGCAATCACACCCTTCAGTCTCTAGAAAACCTGAAGAAGAAGTCTTATACGTGCCAGTTATTCTGGCTCATTCATTTAATTCCTTTAATAAATATTGAGCATCTGTAATGCACCAGGCACTGCTTTGGTGCTTGGAATATACTGACGAATTAAAGAGAAAAATATCCCTGCCCTCATGGAGCTTATGTCTTACAGAGAGAGACAGACTACAAACAATACACATAATACATATAAGTTGCAAGGTGATAAACGATACAGAGAATAAGAAGAACAGAGGGGGGTCCTGTACACAGAGAGGGGCAGAACACAGTCCGTGGTTGAACAAGGATCTCTGAAGGTATGTGTGCAGCACTGCAGGAAGAGGTGGAAGTGCTAATGAAAAGGAAGTCATATGTTAGAAGGGCACAGCAAAAGGGCTTGGCGTGACGTATGGCATCCTTTCATGACAGGAAAGAGTGGGCCGATGCAGGAGCTCATTGTACTCTCCAAACATGTCTGAGACACACCCTGCCGCTACTCTAGCCCTTCACTACTTTAATTCTCCTTAGGCCTGAAATGTCTGAAAGCCAATTTGCACTGTGAAGGATGGAAATGGTAAAAGTTATGGGTGTAATGGAAATAATTCAGAGTTAGTTTCAAGAGACTTGCAATGTATCCTTGTGGTTCGCTTCCAACTACTATGAGACATTGGGCAAGCCACTTAGCCTTTTGGGTCTCAATTTCTTCATTTGTAAAATGAGAGAGTTAGACATATGATCCCACTTAACTCTCTCCTTCTTGGGTTCCATACGAACAAATAGGAAAGTGGAGTAGAAATAAGAAGGTAAGACGAAATGGAGAAAAACAAAGTCAAGCGAAACAGGAATGGGGTATTTGGACAAAGGGAGAAAGGGACAAAAGATAACGAAAGAAAAAAAAAGACACGTGTAAAAGTAGCCAGGAAGTATACCAATATAATGCAGATATAACCATAGACAGATGAGCAATTACCTTCTTCTCTTTTACATTCCTGGAAAACTACTTTTGCTGTAGCTTTCCAGCACCGTGTGCTGTGAAATACATATAGTGGGTCTTCTTCCTTGTTTTCTGGTGTACAACTCCTAGAATTCTTAGGCTCTCCAAAGTGCTACCTTTTTGTCTGCCAAAGTTGACCGACAGCTTTAGGATGGGGCTGGTCACCAGATAGACAGAGACATAATTAGAGGTTTGGGGCTTTCAGTCTCACCCCACTCACCACCTCCTGGGAGAGGAAAGAAGCTGAAGGTCAAGTTGATCACCAGTGGTCAATGATTTAATCAATCATATATATGTAATAAAGCCTCCGTAGAACCCAAAGAGGACAGGGTTGAGAGAGCTTCTGTTTAGCTAAACACAAGGAGGTTCCTGAAGGGTAGCATGCCCAGGGAGGGCATGGGAGCTCCCTGCCCCTTTCCCATGCCTCTTCATCTGTATCCTTTTAAATAACCTTTATAATAAGTTGGTAAATGTAAGTGAGTGTTTACCTGAGTTCTGTGAGCTGCTCTAGTAAATTAGTCAAACCCAAAGAGGAGGTCATGAAAACCCCAAGTTAAAGCTAGTTGGTCAGAAGTTCTGAAGGCTCAGGCTTGTGACTGGTGTCTTGGGGGGCAGAAGACGGGCAGTCTTGGGGACTGATTCCTCAATCCGTCAAATCTGTCACTATCTATCTACAGGTAGATTTGCTGGAATCACATTGGAGGACATCCAGCTGGTGTCCAATGCTTGGTGTGTGGGGAAAAACCACTATAATTAGTCATAGAAGTCTGTGCTGATGATTGTTGTTGTGTTGTGGTGTGAGAGCAGGAGAAAAACCCTGTTTGAGGGAATGCTCCTAAAACATGTACATAAAAAACATCCTGCTCAATTCCCTAAAGGAGTATTTCTTGAGTGTAGGTTTCTGGGGTCTCAGATGGAACTTAGAATGCATGTTTCAGGATCCAGATAAAATTATGGTATTCTTTTTTATATTTTAGACATAAAGATTACATAAGCTTTTAGTACTTTGGTAACCTATCCACCTTGGATAACACTCTTTTAATGGGAAAATAGGATTCAAACAACTGGGAACATATTTTATAATTCTGATTGCTTTCTGTGTCTTAATTAATTTTGACATCATCCTAGAGTATATCTGTTTTCAAAGAGATTAACTGTCAGCTTCTGCTTATCTGGCTTACATATTTCATTTTACAGGTTTTTCCTGACAAACTCCTCTCTCTCATGCTTGGCATCTTCCTCCCTCCTGGCCATTTCCCAATTTATTAGCACCAATCTCCAGAGGGAAGATAAAGGAAGAACTAAAATATAAATCACTTAATTCCTATAAACTATTGCAAAAACTGGCAAAGGGTAGAGGTTGAAAGCAAAGGCCAAGTAAAGTTTAAGTTACAGACCAGAAGAGATAAGGCTTTTCCTACTTTGCGTATTAAAATTGGTCCTACCTAGCCATGAGGGCATCTTAAAATGTTGATGAGCTCCACACAACAACTCTAAATAGATAGGTAAAGGGGTAAAGAACGTAGGTGAAGAAGTTGGCCTTGGAAAGGAATAGAGTACTGCTTCTAAAAAAAAGTGAACAGTAAGGGTGGATAATGATAGATACCTATCAAGAGAGGGTGGGGACAACGTTGAGGTACTTGATGCTTGATGGACTCTATTTTCTTCGTGGATAATGATAGATACCTATCAAGAGAGGGTGGGGACAACGTTGAGGTACTTGATGCTTGATGGACTCTATTTTCTTCCTTCTGAAAAAGAAGAGACATAGCCATCTTCCTAGGGACAGTGGGGCAGGAGGAGGCTTGCAGAGATTAAGAAGGGTTTGGATCAGCTGGTATGAAGAGTAGGAAAAGGAATCAAGTAAAGATCCAATAATTGTTAGGTAGTGTTCAAGAATTAGTAGAAATTCCTAAATTCACAAAAATTATTAGCACAGTTATGAGATTTTCCTGGGTGCCTTCAGCAGCCTAGGAGCAGGTGTAGATAAAAATGAATAGAAGGGCTAATCCCTGAGGTGGAATTTTCAGGTTGGTTACAGCAGAAGAGTAAGGGAAGATGATGGAGAAGAAACTGATCTGAAGAGATGTTGTCTGTGTTATTTCATTACAGCAGCAGCAATTTCTCAATAAACAAGGTATTTGTTAGACATTGGGTCCAATTTACAGGTGAACAAAGTTCGAAATAGCAGGTTTTCAAAAGTTGCACAAACTTGTATTTGAACGTAGTTCTCTCTGGTTCCAGGAATGTTCTTTTCCACTGCACCTTGCATTATGGGAGTGAGTGAATTGGAGGTTTTGGTAATATCGTCACTAAAATTATTACATTAACAGTGAGATTAAGGCAGGTGGGTGGAGCTGGAAACTTAAATAGGCAGGGGTTGAGGTGTTGGGGAATATATTAGACGTGAAGAGTAGGTTTTGAGGAAACACCGTAGCAGGAACACACTATAACACTATCCATACATTATAACACTGTGGATAGAGCAGGAGACCCCACTCTCTGAGTGAATTATTTTGTAAGTGGAGACAAGGTCCAGGATGTGGCCAAAACATTGAGTTGTTATAATGAAATGAAGATGAGAGGCTAGAGAAGCTCCCAATGGAGGAGAATTACAAGTACTGAAGAGATCATCTACTTAGTGTGGAAGTGACACAAGATGCTGCCTGGAGATTAGGAAAAGAGTGCAAACCAGGTGCAAGAATCATCACTGACTGTGGAGGCAGATAGAAAAGGGTGTGTGATAAACCAGAAGACACTAGAGAGCAGAAATATACTCCTGCTTTGTCTGGTCTAACCCTCCCGTACAGCACAAGCTGGCTGACCCAACGAGGTCAGTAATCATCACTTTTAGGCTTGCCTGTAAAATCCCGGTCACCTTCCACATCACTTCTTTCTAACATGCACTTTCTCTGAGCTTATTTCAAGTCTACATTAAAACCCTTAACTCTGTGAGTCTAACCACATCCATCACTGACACTGGACTTGGCTTTTCTCATATTCAAACTTCAGCTTTTTTTTCCCTAATGAACTCCTATTCATGAAGCTGTCTTTTGTGTCCTCCTTGTTTCTTGGGTTAGAAATCCCAGCCATAACTTTTAACCTAAACCACATCCCTGTGTCTTAGAGAGTGGCATATCTGGAAGGCAGGAGCTTCAAAGAACAGCTGGCCTTTCAGTGAAGTGGCAAAACAATATTGGACTGATTCAGAACAAAGAGTGCCATCTACTGAAAGGCCACTTAGCTGTTTAGTAATTTATTCAGCTGTACAAGTTATCATAAAATAGGCTCATAATAGCATTGTGGAAAACATAAAATGGGAGAAAAAGACATGAAATGACATAGCCAGGTAATCCTAAGATGTGGTGGTTAGACGTGGAAGTCAAGGTCCACCCTTACCCACTGAAAAAAGTGTCTCTGAGATTGTTTTCCTTCCTATGGGATTCTGTGGGAAGTTTCCAATAGAGAGTCACCTAGAATGGACAAGCGGCTTTTTATTATTAAAGGTGAATATTTAATAATAATTGTTTGGAGGAATAAAATAGTTCAAAATGATGGAGTAGACCAAAGTATACTAGGATAAAACAGAAACAAATTATTATATGGAGGCAAGCAATCCTATTCTTGTATGGCAAGACGATAGTACCTGAATTCATAATGTACAGTGGACCAAGCAGATTGGTTAGAGAGCAACAACCACATGCATTTTGCAGGGAATGTCTCTCACCCTGTTGCCACTTTTTTCAGTGCTCCATATGCTAGATTGCAACTACAGATTTAGCCCTTTTGCCCAAAGGCATCTGAACCTGTGAAAAGCCTAGCTGGGGCACTGTCTATTGTTCATTGACAACTTGTCAATTTACTTCCAGGCAAAATAACTCATAAACATGATAAGTAAGGCAGATAAAACAAGAATTCTTTCACACTTTGCAACTTTACTGCAAAAATGGCTTATTTTCCATAAATGTGTGAAATCTCCCCTCTGAATTGTGACTGTGCATTGAACTTTAAAACTGTTTAGAAACAGCACAAGCATTTCACAATTCCTGTCTGTAATAAAATGAATGTTAAATATTAAACATGCATTAAAAGTGATAAAATAAAAGATTTTCAAAGGTTCACTAGCATCACCATATTTCTCTTTGATTCTCGGAGTTAATAAAAGTTAAGTTTAACAATACTCTCTAAAAGACAAATGTTTAAACACTGTCTTCTAAATTTGACACTTCATATATTTATATTAGCTATTATCGAAACCCTTATGTCAGTTAAAAAAAGATAAACTATATTATTATTAAATTCAAAAGCAGTATGTGATATGTTAGCATATGTTCATACTGTAATGAAGTGGCTTTTGTTTCTGATATTTATAAACATTCCATTTCTAATGTACTGTTTAAATATTGAAAGCTAATTGTGAATTCTTTTAGGTAACATATTTTAGGTAGATAATAATTTTGAAATATATTATTCTCTAAGGCAAAGCAGTCTGTTTATGTGTAGTTATTTATAAAGTCATACTCTTTAATGAAGCCATGTTCTCTGGATTCAATTCCCTGGTAATGGATTTGATTTTAAGCTTCTTGTTTACTGTGATACTATCCCACAGTTACACTCGGCGGCCCCCTGATTTTTCCCAGGTGAACCTCCATAACACCAAACATCCTAATTTTGGACAGACTGAAAATGAAGGGGAAGATGAATGGGATGGGATCCAAACGTACAAGACCAGGTTCAGCTTCCTGGGTTTGTTCTTCTTTTGTGACCTTTGCCCCTGAAACACAGCCTAGACCCTCAACATTTCCAGATAGAGAGTTTGAAGGTCCTATTAGCCTTTTCCCATTATTTCCCCACATTTTCTTCACTTACTGTAGAATATTTATAAACAGGAACACATATGCATTTGTTACATAACAATTGGCTTTTGGGAAATAAGTGAGAGAACACAAGAAAAGAAATTTCAAAGACTGCAAAAAAGGGGAGTACAACAAATCTGTGATAAACAAGGGTGCCTCAAAATAGGACACGTTTTATAGGAGGCAGTGTCGAAGAGTAGAAAGAGCCTGGAACTGAGGGGCCAGGGACCTGAGTTCCAATTACGTCATTGGTATTGAAGTTCTTATTCTCGAGGAGTCCATCCAGTTCAGACCCCGGTTTGGATCAGTTTTCCCCTCTTGGGGGAAAGAGGACAGTGCTGGCTGGGTTCCAGATCCCCTACTGATTTTTTTTTTTTCGTTTTGAACACAGGGATTTCCTGTAAGATTTTAAATGAAGAAAGTCTTCTACTGCTGTATAAAGAAAAGAAAAAAGAAGAAGAAAGGTACTTACTGCCAGCTCTAAAATTATATTATTATGTGAATAATGTATTCAGATGATATAACTTAATTCATAAAATTTTTTGCCAAACAAAATCATGTAGATTAGAGATGGCTCTTGTGTTTGCTTTGAAAAAGGTGATGAATATTATGAAAAACTCCATCACCTGATTTTTGTGTGAACATAGAGAATATACATACCTGTACCAATGAACCTTCATTTTAAATGTTACTTTTTTCTACCTGAATTTTTCCAGTGTTCTTATCATATAAGCTGGGGACTGCAGAAGCTTATATGGTATTAGAGATTAATAAATCTCTAATTTATTAATCTGTTAGTTTTGTTTTAAAAATACTAGTTTTTCTTTTTTTAAACGAACAGATTAATAAAATAGAGAATGTATTTTTTACATACCGTCTGAGGTTTCAGTTTCCATATCTGGGTATCTTGGACTCATCATACCCTACTCATCATCCCGGCCATTGACTATATAGAAGCAGGACTCTTCCTCCCTGCCACAACCCCATTGTATCTAACCACTACTTCCCATCCTCAATTCGTGAGCTGTTTTTCTCCCCTCAGCATGAATGATCATGTACTTTCTCCCATGGAACTAAATCTGGTTTATGTGCCCAATTCTCCAATTGTCAAGGTCATTTAAAATTTTGTTATTATTATTTTAAAATATGTTCACCATGTAACTTAAGCTGGTATCCTTGGCAAATTAATAAGCACACTACACACATTATTACTAAAATCATTGAAGATTGTCACTTGAAAAACCTTGCAAAGAGAAACAGCAGTAACCTAGGTGTAAATTGTTCAGGATTGTTGGAGAAATAAAGTATTTATTGTAGAAATTCACCCCAAGCAGATATTGTAAGAGGTCAGAAGAAAAGCAGTGAGTTAAAATTAAGAAAGGCAAATAATAGGGCTCTATAAGAGTCAGGAGTATAAGAATGAGAACAAAAAAGAAAAAAAGAGGAAAAATAAAGATATAAACCAACTGTGTATTTTGGCGCTATCAAGATACAGAACCTGTATTGAATATGCAAGTTTAGAATGTATTTGTTTAATTTAAAGCATGTTGTTTCATTTAAATACACAGCAAAGAGACTGCTTAGTGCTGGACGTCAATTAATATTCTTCCAAAGGACTGGCAGGAAGCCATGGTGGACGTCTAGTCAGAGACAGTGTGTCACACTACTGTTGACTGTAAAATTAATTACCATTTCTAAACAAGAACTCTGTGATGCATATTCTTCCAGGCAAACTACACTGCCCTCCTAGCATTAAAGGTTATAAATAATTATTTTTTCTTAAACACTCTTTAGAGGAATCACAAGCAAAAACATTAACAGTCTCAAAAATAATGATAAAAAGAACACCCATCTATGGTGGGACAAGTCGACATTGTGAAGACAGGATTGAATATTAAGAAGTGTCACCTACCTAAAGTAAGTGTTAGACATTCGCATGATGGCATCAGCTGCTGATCTAATGCATCTGGAGCTGCCCTGTCACTAAGGCATTGCTAACCAAGGCAGAGACACAGACAAAGCTGCTTCATCATTAATGTCAGTAAAAGGATCTGGAGGAAAAATAGAGAGTCTCTGGAGACCTTGTCTGGACTTCTTGGAGCCTGGACAACAGTCCTTTCCAACAACAGTCTTTTCCAACCCAATAGCAGCTGCAACAAAGGAAAAAAGGAGGGCATTGACTTGAGTTGCCATTAAGTTCAAAGAGGGGAGAATACTAGCTTGTGATGAACCTTTATAGTCAGAGTCATTAATAGGGAGTTCTTTTTTATAGCTTTTTGAAAATATCACATTTATGAAGAGTGCTAAATTATCCAGGGTTATTGTTTGGCATGTGTTGACTGGTCAGTTTTAAGTTGATAAAATTAAAATCTTTTCTATCTCTGAAGAGGCGAGAAGAGTACCAAATTCCTTTCTCAGGGTTGTAGCATACAGATTTAAAATAGCACTATCAATCTAGGGAAATACAGTTCTGGCTCTTAGTTGGGTACAGATTGGTTCAAGGATCATATTCAATGAGAAGTTATTAATGTTTCAGAGGCAACTAAAAGGACACATAAAATGATGTTCTGCAGGGGTCTGTCTAGGGCGGTAATATTTAACATTTTATCAGTGACTTGGATGATAAAATATGGAACATGCTCATAAAGTTTCACAGAGGACTCTAAGTTGGAAGACATAACAAGAACCTTGGAAAACTGACTTATAATTCAAGATGACCTTGAGAAGTCAGGAGAGGAGTCATTCATGATCAGGTTTATATCCACCAGGTAGCTTAACGAGTGAGGTCTGAACAATTGGCAAAATGATAAAAAGAGGGGCATGGATAGACAAATATGAAATGCACTAAACACGAGTAACTTGGTAAAGACAAGTTGTACCAGAAAGAAGCATGCATGATACTGGAGGGTGCAAATAGCATAATATACAGGATTATGGCTTAGTTTGATTCTCTATGATTTAAATTAAGAATGATATAATAGACTGGGAACTACTCAATAAAGGCAAAAATGAAAGAGCAATAAGAGGAAAAGTGAAATGACTTATGGTGCATGGGTACAGGGAAGTGAGGCCAAAGTCACTTAGGTGGGGAAAAAGGAGATGGAATGAATGTGTATCAGCCCTTAGGGTGGGGGTAAAATTGTTACTGATGTTAGACAGGACTTGCATGGGACTCTTCCAAGCTATTCAGCTACTATTGTTTTTCTCCGTACCACAAGCCTGGGCTGGTCCAGAGCTGACCTAGGCATGAAAACTCCACCCTACCTACCATTCCCAGCCTCTTTGGAGTGAATGAAGGCTCTGTCCAAGGGCTCATTCTGTCATGAGCCAGTCATGGGTAAAGGGTTCCAAGGACTTCCCTACATAGTGTCAGATCCGAGCCTTGGAGTGGCTGGGAGTGGAGGCGTTGCTCAACTGATCCTTGGTGGAGGTGCTTTTGGCCTCATGGAAGGTGTAAGTCTCACTATCATTTAAGGAGCATGATATTAGCTTTTCTACTATATTTAATAAAACTAACTATAATTTAAAAATCTGTTTACAATGCATTGCAAATAACAGTTGCTTTGTTGAAGGACCCAGACTTATTGATTTTTTCAGGTATAGTTCATGATTCTTCCTTTCCAATTGCTTTTATTTATTTATTTTATCATTCTTCTAGCTTCCTTTTGTTAAAAAAGTATGCATATAGTTCATGTCACTTATAGCTCACTGATTTACATGTGACTTTAGCATTGAACCCCCACCTGTAGTTGTTCAAATCATTTAATAATATAATTGTTGGCTGCTGTCAGGGAGGATGTCTGCTTGGTCAATGCAGAAAGTAACATTGCAGCCATGATTGAGGCTAATTGTGAGATTTTTGGTGGGGGGTATCATTCAACTTAAATATTCTCTTTTTACCAAAAGATTGATTGGCACAGATTATTCTTACTGATACTGGAGAAAAGTACGTAAAGAAAGAAATAGTGAGTGCCTGTGCCTAGATAACAGACAGCAGGTATGCCTCCAAGAGTGCATTGGAAGCGGGTAGATATCTTCAAGAGTCCAGTAGTGGGTTAAGAGGAGTAGCAGAAGAGTCATAAAAACCAAATGTTAAAGACTCTTCAAAGTTGAATTTACAACAATCACAAAAAGACTTGGGATTTTAATTACTGCCTTTTAATTACCAATAAAAGAAAATAATCCATTTTGAATATACTTTTATACCAGTGATTCTCAATATTGGCTACACATTGGAGTTGCCTCACCTACTTTTCAGAATATTGCTGCTGTGTCCTAGAAATCAGAGATTTTGACATAAAGGGTCTGAAGTAGTGCCTGGGAATTGGGATGTCAGAAGCTTCCCAGGTGATTCTATTGTATAGCCAAGGTTATAAACCACTGAGCTATATATACCATGTCTTATGCCATGTGGCTGGAACCAGTAACAGCAAATTACTGGCAGCAACATTTTTACACTTCTTACAGTTCTCCTGTCCTGACTCTCTAGCTGTCTTCCTCTTCACTTTTGACCCTCTTAGAGTTGTTTCTGCATTTGCTGCCCCAGTCTCACCTGGGTATAACAGTAGGCTTTGTTTTCCCTGATTTTCACTTTACACATTTCCTCTCATTTCAGTCAGCTTTTAAAATCGTAAAGTTGGCCTGCATGGCTTGCACCCTAGCTTGGCTAGCCCCAGAGGTTGAGCCCAGTGGATAGTAATATTCCAATACAGGACAGCATGGAACAACTTGAAATGTGAAACCACTCAGGTTATCTATGTGGTCATATTTAAAAGGAGTGAAATGGAAAAGGATCATGAAATGAGAAGAATCTCAGGGTAAAACAACAATGAAGGCGTGACCCTTAATTGTACATGGCTGAGATTTTTGCTTCCTTAATGAATACCAAAGCAATACTTTATATTATTTGTGTTTTTTTAAACATATGTAACTATGATTACATAAACCCTAAAGCCAAGTATTTGTGTTAATTTTATCATATTTTCTTGGTTATTCTTAGCCAATATTTTAAAATTATTTAAAATCAAGCCCCAGGGTAAATATATTTTCATATTTCATTATTATTATGGTCCAGGTAGACTCAAATGATAGCTTCTCTCAAAATTTTGAATCATGAAGTTGCAGAACAAGATGAAGCAGCCAACACAAAATGGTGTCTCATCAAGTCCTATTCTGTCTGGTTCTACCATATGGCATAATCACAATTATTTTAATATTTTAAAAATCAAAGTTAATAACAGGCTCATCACACCACTAAGATGACAATTTCTTTGGTTCAGATATCAAGTCTGCAACTACTTCTTTGATATCATTGACAATGCTCCATTCAATCTTATCTACACAATAGCTGTCCAATAAAATCTTGTAGTTTGAAAGTGCCTTAACTCTTGGGTCTCTCCTAAATTATTTATATTCTCCTCTCTCATCCTTTTTCAATCTCTTCTTTTTCCATGCTACTGTCATCTATTTGTTTATTTGTTTTTATTCTTTCTGCTTCAGAGGGAGAAGGGTGACGGATGTCCCTAAAATTTCAAATAGTAACCTCCTGAGACAGAGGTTCAGGTTCTTATCTTCTTCAATAAACTTTGTTGAGTTCCTCAAAATTATCTCCCTATGATCAGTGTTCTAAGTTTCTGGCTGCCTGCTTATCTTGTCCCAATTCATCATGAAAGAAGATGTATTATGTAGTAGATAAGATCAGTCATTTTCTCCGGCACAAAATCTGGAACCCTTTCAACTATTAATATAGCTGAGTGGATGTTATTTTACTTTAATCAAACTATTTTAATCTTTCTATGCTATGTGGGTTTATACTCACAAATTTCTGTAATTCCTAAGAATATGCAATAGCTACAATAGACGTTAAGATCAGTGTCAGGGTTACTATCTGTGAACAACACCAGAAAAGAATTTGGTTTCTTCATAGCATTGACCTCAACAGAGTCTGATGTTTAAATATGAACAATGTCTTATGTTATATATTTAGTTAGTCCAGAGTGAGGGCAGGCAAATATCTTTTAGGGTCTTTTCTGATATTTCTGTTACCTCTCCCTTTTTTGTGGTCTAGTTTTTCTTTCCTTCATTCAATAAACCACTGTCCTCTGTTGACCCACATTTTCAACCTGGAAGACAGGCATCTAAAAATTATTTTTATTAAGAAGTTCGTTTTGGAACTGTATTATTGTCCTGCGTACTGTGCATCTTAAAGGAGGTACCTAAGAGAAGGATTTCATAACTCAAAACAAGGAAACTCTTATAGAAGGAATGTGAGATAATGGGTTAAGTCCTTGTGCCTAGGAACCGCCGCTCAAATAATATTGTCATTTTGCCCCTTGAGAAGGCAGAACCAGCCCGGCAGAGACTTGCTTGGGCTTCCTCTGGTTTGGAGAACTCCTAGGCTGAGTGAGAGCCACCTAGATATAGAATTATTATATCACTTCTGGTTTCTGCTGAAGCTTTGAAACTCCCTGGGGGTGTTTTACACCTATTAATAAAAAGATAGGACAAAATTGAATAATGGTGTCTGTTTCCATAAAAAGGAAATAAGACTCAATGGACCTTGCTCCCAAAGTGCTTTCATAAATAACAAGAAATTAATGCCCGCCACCAATTTTCTAGTCTTTTTTTTTTAAGACTAGAATCATATTTTCCAGTTAATAGTGACCTATTTTTGAGCAAGATTCTCATCTTGTTCCAAACCTTTAGGGAGATAATTACCACACAATAGGTTCCCTATTTTTAGCAAACAGAGGAACCTGTCCATTGTGATCATGAGCTTGCTGCATTGCATACATTTTATGTCTTATTTCTTCCCACTCCTTACACTTCCTCCTCAGCTGTGGGCAATTAGGTACCACATAGATGATGACAATTTTATTCCTGGTTGTGTCAATAGTTTTACTTTATGTCTGGGTTTCTACTGGAAGGTTCATCTGCAACCAGTGCTTTTACAAAAGTACACCCATTGATCATAATGAGTTTAGGGTGCACAGAGAGGCTGATAATGAATTTGAAAGAATTATAGGAAAAGTACCCTAAATGTAACATGGCCCAAACATCTAGATCTGCAATGCCATTTTTGTATACAAAAATTAGGCTATTATCCTTGATTTAATAAGCAGAGAATGTTTTATTTCATTTAACTTACACCTCTGAAAGCAAACTCATTTTTACTGTTCTAGCTTATGAATGATGAGCTTATTCTTTCAGGAGTAAGTGTGGGTGGAAAATAGATAGGGATTTTTTTATAACATGAGTAGATAAAATACCTATTTCCTAGGGTGCATATTAGATCATAATGTAAATGCACAGATGATGGTAAATTGAAATGGTAGCACTTTCTAGTAATGTAATTAAATTGGAACCCCCAAATTTAAAAGGTTATGGGACTCGAAATGACTATGAAATAAGAGTATTATGTATTAGTCATCTGTTACTGTATAATAATACTACTACAAACTCTAAAATTAACATGTTTATTATCTCACAGTTTCTATGGGTTTTAGCAGTCTGGGAACAGTTTAGTTGGGTTCTCTGCTTCAGGGTTTCACAAAGCTGCAATTAAGGTGTTGGCTGGGGCTGCAGTTTCATCTGAGACTCGCCCAGGGAAGGATCTGCTTTCAAGCTCACATGAATGTTGGCAGCATTCAATGCTTTGCAGGCTGCCAAACTGAGGGTCTCAGTTTCTTGTTGCTTGTTGGCAGAGGGCCACTCTGTGACCTCTCTCCATATGGCAACTCCCAACACGGCAACTTGCTTTGTCAAAGCCAAAAAGGGAGAGAAAGTCTTTTCTCAAAATAGACATTACAATCTATGTAATATAATTGTGCACACACACATGCACACACACACATAATCATGTACATCCCAATAAAAAACAAAATCAGGATGAACTTAGCAGCAAGGTAAATGAGATAACATATGTAAATTACCGTACATAGAAAGTGCTCAGTAATTGTACTTAATGAAATAAAATCTTGTTACAGATGTATTTTTAATTATCACTTAGTGTATATTTGGCTTTACAGAATAAATGGATGAAGAATGAATTAAATCAGTAGACTACAGATTTTCCTGACCCTAATAACTTCCTTAGGTGCTTGTTAAACTACACATTTTTAGGTCCTACCCTTGGATATAATGATCAAGTAGGTCTGACTGGAGTTGATGATTCTTATGATCAAACAACTTTATGAAAAATTTATTTGTGTTAGAAATTGTTAAACAAAGTAAACAGGTGAAATACTTATAGAGTGTAAATAACCACAACTGTACATGATTATTATGTACGATGGATTGAGGATATAATTGGAAGTCCTAAACAGATCTCTGTGGCAGAATGTGAGGTGAACGGTGTATAACTGTGCTACTTATTGGTTGATAAGAAGCTGAAGGGGAGAATGGCAGGGATTGGTGGTCTCCTAAATGAAAATTAGAATTATTCAGTCATAAGAAAAATCAGTTGAGGACAAAAGATTTAAGAGAAGAAAGAAAGGGAAGCGAAATTGAGGGTTTTATATGTACAAAAATCAATTCCGATACCTTTATATTCTTAACAAAGGAAACGAAACATTGAGATTATTTGAGATCAGACATGAGGAAAGAGGGTCTGAGAATACTGGCACATGTGACAAGAAGGGAAAATCTAGGGGGTAGAAATGAACCAGTGAGTCCCAAATGGGGGCCTCCAATTTTGAATATCAAGAGTATTCTATCTAAAGAGGAAATTGAGGGTGCACTGAACTTAGATGGGTGTAAAGAACATGACTCAATTCTGGCAAAGATGTGAGATTTTAACCCACTTAAAATGTCAAGAAATGTTTTTATTACAATAGTTTTTTAATATGTTTTGAAAAAGGGAGTGTGATGCCTCTAATTTTATTCTTTTTGCTCAAGATTTCTTTGAATATTCAGGATCATCTCTGGTTTCATACAAATTTTAGGACTTTTTTTTTCTATTTTTGTGAAAAACGACATTGAAATTTTGATAGGAATTATATCCGATTTGTAGATTGCTTTGGGTAGTAGGGACTTTTTAACAATGTTAATTCTTCCAATTTGTGAATATGAAATATCTTTTTATTTATTTGTATCTTCTTTAATTTCCTTTACAATGTTTCATAGTTTTCAGTGTGTAGATAGATCTTTCACTTCTTGGTTAACTTTAATCCTAAGTATTTCATTTTTGATGTTATTGTAAATAGGATTGTTTTCTTATTTTCATTTTTTGGATAGTTCATTGTTAGTATATAGTAATGCTACTGATTTTTATATGTTGATTTTTTAACCTGTAACTTTCCTGAATTTGCTTTTCATTTTAATATTTTTTGGTGGAATTTTTAGGGTTTCCTATATATAAGATTATGTTATCATCAAGCAGAGACAAGCATGTTAATGGAATAAAAACAGACACATCAACCAAAGGAACAGGTTAGAATTCCCAGAAATAAACTGAAGTACTTATGATCAATTGATTTTTGACAGTTTCCATGAACACACAATGGGTAAAGGATAGACTTGTCAATAAATGATGCTGAGAAAGCAGGATATCTACTTGCAGAAGAATAAAATTGGACCCACATATCATATGATATACCAAAATAAAGTCAAAATGAATGAAAGACTTAAACATAAGACCTGAAACTATAAAACTACTAGAAGAAAACATAGGGAAGTCTGGGCATGGTGGCTTGCATCTGTAATCCCAGCACTTTGAGAGGCCAAGGCAGGTACATCACTTGAGACCAAGAATTCAAGACTAGACAAGCCAACATGGCGAAACACCATCTTTACTAAAAATACAAAATTTAGCTAGGCGTGCTAGCAATGCTGTAATTCCAGCTCTACTCAGAAGGCTGAGGCAGGGGAATCACTTGAACCTGGGAGGTGGAAGTTGCAGTGAGCCAAGATTGTACCACTGCACTCCAGCCTGGGTGCCTGGGTGACAGAGTGAGATTCTATCTCAAAAAAAAAAAAAAAAAAAAGAAAAAGAAAACAGAAACAGAAACACAGGGCAAAAGCTCCATGACATTGATCTGAGCAATGGTTGTTTAGACAGAACTCCAGAAGCACAGGCAACAAAAGGAAAAATAGAAATGGGATTACATCAAACTAAAAAACTTCTAGACAACAGAAGAAACAACAGGGTGAAGAGATACTCTCCCATTGATTGGGAGAAAGTATTTGCAAACCATACATCTGATAAGGAGCTAATACCCAAAATAAATAGGGAACTCAAACAACGTAATAGCAAGAAAGTAAGTAACCCAGTTTAAAAAAAAATGGCCAAACGGTCTGAACAGACATTCTCAAGAGAAGAGTTATGAATGGCCAACAGAAATATTTAAAAATCTAATCATAAGGAAAAAGCAAATTAAAATCACTGTGAAATATCACCTCATACTTGTTAGAATGGCTGCTCTGAAAAATATAAATGATAAGTGTTGGCAAACATGTGGAGAAAAGAGAATGGTTGTACACTGTTGGTGGGAATGCTAATTAGTATAGCCACTTTGGAAACCAGTATGGAGGCTCCTGAAAAAACTGAAAATAGAATTAATCTATGATCCAGCAATGACACTTCTGATTATATATCCAAAGGATTAAAATCAGTATGTTAAAGAGTTATCTATACTCCTTTGCTTATTGCAACATTATTCACAATAGCCAAAATATGGAAGCAACCCCCATTAATAGATGACTGGATGAAGAAAATGTGGCATATATACATTATTAAATACTATTCAGTCTTACAAAAGGACATTCTGTCATTTGCAATAATATGGATAAAATTGGAGGACATTATGCTAAGTGAAATAAGGCAGGCACAGAAAGACAAATACTGTTTGATCTCACTTATATGTGGAATCTAAAAATGTTGATCTCATAGACAAAGACAGTAGAAAGGTCATCACCATAGACTGGGGCTGGGGTGTGGGGAAAAGGTAGAGAGAGAGAAAGGGAAATATTTATCAAAGTGTACAAAGTTTCAGTTAGATTGGAGAAACAAATTCTAGCCCTCTATTGCACTGCTTTCTGACTATGGTTAATAATAATGTATCGTATATTTCAAAATCACTGAAATAATAGATTTTTAACATTCTCATCACAAAAAATAAGTTGGTGATGTGATACATGTTATTTAGCTTGATTTAATCTTTCTATAATATATACATCAAAACATCACATTGTACCCCATAAATATACACAATTTTTTCAAAGTAAATCTTTAAAAATGTTGAGAAATGAACAGAAAAGTCCACAAGTCTTTCAATTCAAGATCAAGTTGAATGCTTTATAATATTTTGCTATAATCCTATTGTCTGAAAAGATATATTTATCAAATTTGAAAATAAGAAAAATATAGCCTCATGGTTTCTTTTAGAGGCCTTTCTTTCTTTTTCTTTTGTATACTGCACATGGCAGGTTAAAAGGGCTGAGCTGTTTTGATTAACTATCCAAATGTTTAATCAATACAGCAATAGCAAGATGCATTCTGGCTGTGAAAGACCTTGGAAAGGTCCCACTTGCCTTATTCTCCACCCCCAAGTGGGACATCAATGAACTATTACATAGTCCCTGCATATCAATGCAGTAGGGCTTAGACAAATACAATGTTAATGGATAATTGTGGGTCACCTTGTCAAAATATGTTAAATGCCCCTTGAGTACAGTTTTTTTTTTCTCCCTATTAAAAATGACAGTAAACTGCGACCTTGTTGATATCATACATGCTTTCAGGAAGCAAATATTATTATTCAGTCTGTAACAGGTTTATTGATTTATAGGTCAAAAAATTCATTATGACTAAATTATAAAACACACTTTCTGTGTTGGTACAACCCACGGTAATTGTGTGACAAAGTGCTGAACAGTCTTACTTGGTTTAGGCAAAATACCTTTATGAACATTCATTCAGAAAACACACATAGAGGCAGCTTCTAGCAGAATGATTCATAAGCAAGGCCTGTGTCCCTGTGTGTCTGGGATATCGACATAGCACGGAGTCAGGGAAAGTTCACTCGGTGACCAAGGTCCTTGGATTCTGGCCAAGAATATGCCATCTGTCAGGATGGTGGTACGTGCAGGAAGCCTGAGCCTTGGACTCTTGCCTCCCACTAGATCTATTCACAACGCTGTGAACACCCACACGGATCCTCCACTGTTTCTGGTGCTGCTGAAGGACAGAGGATTGCTTGTCATCTGGTGCCATGAGTCACAAGGAGACAAATTGTGGCACTTGGTACTTCTAGATTCCAAGTGCTGCTTCGGCAGCATGACACACAGAATGGAATGGGTTAGATTGGCAGTCATGTTTGAGGTTTTCTTTTTTCTTTTTCTTAAACATTTCTTAAGAGGCTGGTAAAATGAAGATTCGATGGCCAAGAATGTAGATTATGCAGAGAATGTCAGAATTTATTTGTCATTTTATCATTTGTTACTACTAAGCCTAAGATAATGCTAGGTTGAAACTGAAAATGAGATAAAAATGACATAATTGGCCAAGTTTTTTCTTTCACTACGAAACCCATTTTTTTCCCTTCTGAGAAAGAATGCAAAAATATTTAAAACCATAGGTTTCGTGCTAAGAGATGCATGAATATAGAAAGCATTATGCTACTTTAATGGGTCATGGAAAGAAAATGTGTCGTACAAGTATAACACACACATTCAGAATGTGTAATAAAGGGTAGTGTCATCTTTAAAAATGAAAGAAAACAGCATAAATAACTAAAATGGGAACCCTCTTAACATGTCAGTGATTTTATTAGAGGAATAGTTTCACTTTGTATACACATCTTCAATTTACCTCGGGGCAGTCGAGTATAAAGTAACAATTTACACATTATAATGAAATAGAATAAGCGTCTCAATTTAAAAATTCACTATGTAGTGGGAATTTATTCTACCAGAGAACCAATATAAGGTACACCACTCTTTGGTACATGTAATTTGAAGGTACAGATGCATAGGAACACATGCGAGCAGTTTTTACAGTGTAGGAATTAAATGGCATTCAATTTGAGGGCTTAATTCTATTTCATTGCAATATACCAGTCTTCATGTACTTCTGGTTGCTCATCTGGCCCTTTGAGAAGTAGAAAGAGACACCTGAAAGACTCCTCCTTATGAGCATAAACCATGCAATGGCTGCCAGATTATCCTTCTCTAGGTATCATGACTACTAGATGTTTAGAGTTGGATGAAAGCCTAGAAATCATCAAATTGAAATTTCTTAGTTTCTAGATAAGAACAATGAGGTGCACAGACGTTAAGTGGGACAAGGCCATGCAGCAAGGTACTGGCAGAAACAACAGGATAGATGAAAACTCAAGATTTTTCCTGACGCTTTTCACTGAACCGTGCTGCCTCCTTCAAAAATAGAGCAGCCTTTCCTTACACTAAAACATTTCATGCTCTCTGGAAATGGGAGATTATTGCTGTTGCCATGCTACTTCTCTTGCTTTATGTTTTGCCTTTGCTATATTAGCTAACATTTACTGAGAAATTACTATCTACCAGGCATTCTTCTAAGCATTTTATAGGTACTAATTTATTTAATCTTCACACAAGGCTATTATCCGTTTGTAGGTGGGAAACTATTTTTTTCATTTACCTCTATATGTCCTCTTTCTCCTCTCTCTCTCTCTTTTTTTTTTTCGTAGAAGGGATTACCAAGGTTAAGACATTCCAAAAATTGCCCAAGGTCACTAGCTGATAAGGGGTAGCCCTGCCAATCTAACCAAGCTGCCTGGCTTCAGAGACTATTATTTTCATTACTAAGTAGATGGAATTTCTTTTTTCCATAGTACATGGAGTTTCTCCTGAGCTTGATTCCAGTCCTCCTCAGCACCATCACTCACAAACAACAAGAAAGGTATCCTAAATACTCTGATTTCATCATTACACATTGTGTGCATGTATTAAAATGTCACATGTTCCCCAAATATGTGAACAATCCTTATGTGTGTGTATATATATATATATAAATAAAGGAAGAAAGAGAAAACGCTAATAGCTGCAGCTAGCTCTCTATCACCCAGTCCGCTTGGTGGCGCTTTGTTGCATAATGTTCTCTTTTTTAGAAGATTCCTGGCCTGTGTTGCCCTAACTACTGCTGCTAGAAGTTATCTTCTGATGCAAGATGTGTTATATGTTAACTATTTGTTTTTTGCCTATACACCGTTCAAAACTCATATACTTTGTGAACAGACTATAATGTAGCTGACGATATTTAAATCTGTCACTATTATGGAACCAATATCGAGTATTCCAAAGTAGTGGTGGTAATGTAGAAGCATCTTTATAATTTTTGTAATTTTAATTCTTGTAAATAAATATCTGTAGCTTGATATGCTTAAACGTAATAAGCTGTCAGGCTAATTATATCATTTAAAGTTTTATTAAGACCAATATTTAACTCTTCCTGTTGACAATCATTATATTCTATATAGTTGAATTGGGCTTAAAATGATTAGGTTGAGTCATTTAAGAAACCAACTCTTTGGTGAAAAAACTGCTTATAGCAGTGATATGAGAGTAGATTCCAGATAGAAGAAAAAAACTATTTTTTCAGAAGTGAGTAAGTGTTCTTCACACTTTTTAATGAATAAGGTGAGATAGTGTTCTTCCTCATAAAATCATCAGTCTTTGTGGCTTTGTATGTTATTTTATCTATTTCATTAATATTTTCCTGGAATCTCTATAAGGAAGTACAATTTTTGTGTGTGCATGATTATTTTTGCTGTTCATGACTTAATTTGGTCAGGAAATTATAATATGAACCTCCCAAATTTTAATGTCTCAATTTACACATTAAATACTTTTGCTTCTTTAAATTATTTGAGGCTTATACAGAGCTTCTTATTAACAAAGTGCTTGACAATTATATCATCAAAATAAAATATTTCTCATTAATTTCATTACTTTTAAATATTGGTCAAATAATAAAATGATATTTATAATATATTAAAATTTAAATTGTTTATACCCATCAAAACCTAGACAGAGAAGGCCACATGAGCCAAATTGCATAATATTCAGTATTAGTTTATTGGACAAGCAAGTATATACACAATTTCTTTTTTTTTTTTCCAGGGATGGATCTCACTATGCTGCCAAGGCTGGCTCAAGAACTCTTGGGCTCAAGCAATCCTCCTGCCTCAGCCTCCCAAATAGCTGGAATTACAGGTGTGTGCCTCCAGTCTCCCCTTTTTATTGGAAGAGAGTTCATAGAGGATTGAGCACCTATTTAGTGTGTATTTCTAGGTTTGGTTACAATTTGTTAAGAAAAGTAGATCTGCAAACTCACTACTTTTGAAATATCAAAAATATGTGTCATGCATTTCTACTTCAGCACAGATTTGGACAACTACCTTAGGTATGGAAAGAAAATTTGCTGAATTTAGTGTTAGGCATAGAAGAGAACTTTTACTTGAAAAAAACCCTTAAAACTTTTCCTGTTGTACTGTTCAATTATTAATATATTTAATGCACAGACACAGTTCACAATGTGGACTGATGTGAACTTGTGTTGCATTAGCTCTATGAATTAGGACAGTTGATTTTACTTTTCCTACTGATTTGCCCAGATATGATCTTTATTAAAAAAAAATCACAGAAATATTTGTAAAATAATCTTGCAGTTCTTGTCTTTGCTCTTTTTCCTATTTTTTTTCTCAACACAAAATTATTTCTGATATTCTGCTTTCACTTAAATGAAAACATTCTATGGAAGAAGCACAAAGAAGTAATGCTTTCAAATGACAGTCCCTGAATTTTCAAGAAAGCCAGATTCTTCCACATCCATAGTCTGCCTTTGTCCTATTAATAATCCTCATCATTAGAGGAAAGTTACTGCCTAGTGTTGACTGGGAGAATGGAGTAACAAGAATCTAAGTGGTCAGAAGTAGAGATTGTCAAGAATACATGCTCTCAGGTTTTGGTGTCGGTGCTCCATCAGCCAAACTTTGCCCTTTTCTAGAAAAGACCCAAGTGGTGAAGTCACTAATCTAGTCATTGCTATTATGTACTGGAGAAAATTAAATGATCCACCTCTTTATCATATACTGAACTTTCATGATAAGCAACACATGTGGAGTAACCAAGGCTTAGCCAACCAGGGATTAATGTTAGAAAATGAATTTTGCTTTCTCTATACTTCTTTAGAAATAGCAAGAGTTCTGTGAGGGGATGGCTAGGAGCCAATGGGAGAGGTGAAGGACCTTAATCACAGTATTTGTTTGGTCCCCATCAAAGTTCCTGGCTGCCATGGGAAAGTGTCTTTCTTTTCTGGACCCTTTACTTCATCCGCAAAATGGTGAGGGAGTTAAACTCTCTGGCTTGCTTTTATCTTACAAGCATTCTGTGAGGTATATAACCTGCAATATTTCTTAACAGTTGTACAGGTTTTGCTGACCTGAATTCTTTCATGTTGTTCTTCATCCTACATGTGTAACTATTCCATGTTATCAGTCCCCACAATGAAAGATAATGGTGAGTTACTTGGTGAGGTTTTCATTGTTTTCATCAGAAAAATAATTTGGGCTGGAGCTGTGGAGAATAAATGTTGTGTTTTTAACATGGAAAAAAAAAAGATCATGGGGTATGATTTCCTGTGCAAAGACCATTTTTCCAGCAATATATCATACCTCTTTTCTCCTGTGTGCGCAAAAGGACCTTCCTTCATTATGTGTTAGAAGGTGCATAACTCCAGAAGAGATGGAGTTAGATGAAAAAGAGCTATTCTGAACTCTACTGATTAAAATAAATGTGCTCATAAAAAAGGCAGGAGAGTAAATTACTACATCCCCAGAACAGCAGTAACTTATATACCAACAAGTTATTTTCGAGTTGCCAGAGGAAATAATCTGCTATCAACAAGGGGTAATTGCCTGAGCAAACTCATCTTTACATCTCACACATGCTGTCACCTTGTATAAAAAAGGAGAAATGCACTACATATCAATTCAGAAAAGATTTTCTAAAATATTTTTCTGAAGATTTCTTCCTTCTCCTAGGCAACTAAAAAGATAGAACATGAATACGGTTCAGAACACATCTAATCTTGCTCCTGCCTTATCACTGAGTAGCATCGGAACACACCACAGATTGGATTCCACAGCTCAGAGGCCTAGGGGCAAGATGAGGAAGGATCTATTTAGATGGGTATAGAAATCCCAATCAGATTTACCTACGACTGCCACAGGTGAGACAGGCTAGCTGCAAAACCCTCCAGGATACATGTTGCTATCATTAGCAAGAAATATCAATGTGATGTATATATTCAGTTTCACAGAGAATAACAAAGGCAGAAAAACAGAGGCAGGAAAAAGGAGGGAAAGGGTGCTAAGCAGGACAGAGAGAAAGGAGGTCTCTTTTTGGGAGTAGCATTTTGGTTTTGCATGAGGAAAGAGCAAGATTATTGTTTTAAAAATCAGATGTATCTTATTTTAAAAACACAATTAGTGTACTTTAATTCTGCTTTCAGTACATTTTATTGAACTCAGGAAGTGTAATTTTAATATCTGAGGTATGATATGTGTGTTAAAATTGTGAAGGACTGGGTGAGTCATTAGGGTGATAGGATGAATGTGTCTGAGTTGGAGAGAAACCAGAAACTCTGAAGACAATTGGCCCACAGCTTTTTAAATTTAATTTTTAAAAATTTTTTATTTGGCAAAGTGCACATTTTGTTGAAAAGATGCATTGAGAGGGCTGGGCTAATGTTCCGTTACGACGGTGATTTTTACTCACTCCTGGAAATTATCTGGATGTGGAACTTTAGTATGTGCATCTATCTGCACACGCACCAGGACCTACATTTGATTAACTGAAGCCATGTCACATTATGTATTATATATAAAGACTTATGTTGTATTTGTAAAGAAGATATTTGTTTCCTTTTTAAATTCTCAGGTTATGTATTGGGAAAAAACAAAGTATTAATATCCTTAGCATTCTATAAAACTTTAATAATATTTTTCAGTAAATACAAACCTGTTTTAATTTTTTTCCTCACTAGGGACCACTCCAAGTCCATATACACTTTGTGATAATGTTTTATGGTGTCATTTCCCAGGATAGGTTGTATGACTAAGTAACTGACATTTAAAGAATCAATGTGGATAGAATTTTTGTTTTTTTGTATGTCTTTAAAAGCACATGATGTTTCTTTTTCGTGCGCTAAAAAATGTAGCTTTTGACATTTTGGCTATCCAGTCATTAAGATCTTTTCTTGCCTTCTTAGATAATGCTATCAGATTCTATTTTCTGACTTTATGACTATGTCTTCTCTATTTCAGTCAGTTTTCTTCCTTCTCCTGTCCTACAGATGTCGTGTCCCCTCACCTCCCCACGTAGCCCTAGATCTTTCCCTTCAGTAGTAATTCGGTGTATTCCCACAGTTCCAATGATCACTTCTACATGATGACATCTACTCTTCACTGCCAGCACCCACAACCCTCCAGAGCTGCAGCCTCATATTTTCTGGTGCTTGTTGCATTTTTTCTCAGGAAGATAATTACCAGCATCATAAAGTGAACATTTATGAGAGCAAAGCCAATATCTTATTGCTTAATGAATCCTACATCCCCGCCAAAGACAACACACTACTTCCTCCTGCACATTTTTACCCTTTCTGCTCTTGCATTTTTGTGCTTTGTTCAATATTTACCTAGCATTTCACCACAGTTTTACTTACTGAAATACTACTAGTCTTTTATGGTCCAACTCAACATTCGCTTTTGATATTTTACTCTGCATCTTACTTATTGTGGAACTTTGGAAAAATACTCTAAATTTTGATAAAATGGAAATAATAATTCCTATTTTTGGTCAATGAAAATGAACTACTCTGTAAACATAGGATATTATTTTTGCACTGACTGAGATAATCAGAATATAATACCTTGACCAAGAATGACAAGGAAAAGCAAACTTCTGTGGGCTTTATGCAAACTCCTGTAACATGACTTAGCCTACTCAGGTGAGAAATATTTTCCCATGGGCTCTTGATTATTAGTCTTCTTCCCTAATTATCATTGCTCTCTTGAACTCTCATTTGACACTTAAAACATATATTTTTGTATGACAGAATAGAAAAGTATAGTAACTCCGAATGTGGACTTGGGCGCCAGATGACTTGGGTTGGATCTTGACTCTATTACTAATAAGACTGTGGTTTTTGGACAAGTCACTTAACTTCTTTGTGCCTTGGTTTCCTTCCTTATCTATAAACCTTAAGGTCGTAGTGGAGATTCAATGCATTGATATAGGTAAGGCACTTAGGATATAGCCCTCAGTAAGCAGTAGATATTATTACTACAGTTATTTATGAACATGTGACATTTTCTTCACTAGATTGTATGTTCCTTGAGGGAATCCTATCAAGAATGATTTTTACATTGTTGCACCTCCCAGAGAGTCTGGTATAACATCTAGCACAGTAACTTTCACATATAAGGTGTTTAATAAACATCTGTTGAATTAAAGAATTAAATTGTATACTTCAAATTATTACATAAGATTTTTGTGCTTCCACACAATGACTTCAGACAGCCAGAATGTAGTAAAAAAAGCAATCTTTTTAGGCTTTACTCTCACTTCTCCTTAAGCAAAATTTTACCCACCCGATTTAGAATGTTTGCTATCAATTCCCATTCTGACTATTCAATAATGGATGTCTCTCTAGAGTAAGTCTTTTTTAAACAACAGTATTTAAAGAAAATAGTTTTTTAAAGCACATTAAAGTGGAAGGATTTATTGCTTTGAAAAGTTTGTTGCGCTTTTATTTTTTATTTTTTTACCCCTAAAGTGAATAGAAAAAATATGAAGAGTTCCTGTTTGAAATACTCAAGATACCAAGTCAATGATCCAGTTAGGAAATTTGAGGGAATATGATTTTGGTGTGAAAGCCTCAAAATTAGGATAGTGTATTGTATGTTCTTACATACAACTTAGGTTTTAATCACGAATTCCTCAAAGTCTCAGTTCCGTGGTCTGAATTGCCTTTGCCATTAAATGAGGGATACCCTGAGCAGCATTTAGGTCTAGTAAAGACAGAAAAAAAACAAAACAAAACTGTATTTTATGACAAAAAACCCAGGGAGTAAAGACAATCTGATATCTCTGGCAGCTGAGCACTTGCCCTAATTCTGGATTGGGGCCCTTTGCTTTCATGTATTTAATTTTTTTTCCTTCATGTTTCTCTAGATATCTAATCCTCTAAGGAATTTTTATACAAATTATTTTCTTCCTTCCTCCTCATTCCCAAGAAAAAGATCCTTGGGAGCATCTTTAAGAGTTAAGCCAATCACGATTCCAGTCCTCATTAAAGGACACAAAGTAAACAAAATGTCGGAGACGGAAGTAAAAACAGAGGCGTCTCTGAAGGCCTGGGGCTGCTGCCATATTTAACATGCTATAAATGTTCTGAAAGTAAACAATGAAATCACCAGGTTTAGAGATGATATTAAACTCCTGAGGGTTCTAACAGACCCAACGGATGAGAACAAGCTACAGTGTAGTGTATGCCACTGAGTGGCAAATGAGATTGGCTGGGGGCAAGAGTGAGGAAAAAAAGAACCCCAGATATCTTCGTATGTGTAGCTGAGCCCCTATGTCCATTTTTGGAAAATGAAAGCTCGTGAACTATTATTATTTCCTGAATACTTTCACTTAGCAATGATATAATTCCATCTTGGAAATCAACAGAATATGAACTGGCCTACACAAATAAAATTGTAAACACAGTAGAAAACAACATTTTGGCCTTTTGTAAAAAAATGTTGCAGCTGGGCACAGTGGGTCATATCTGTGCTCCCAGCACTTTGAGAGTCTGAGGCAGGAGGATTACTCAAGCTCAGGAGTTCAAGAGCAGTCTGGGCAGCATAATGAAATCCCATCTCTGCAAAAAATACAAAAGTTATCTGGGTGTGGTTGCATTTGCCTGTGGTCCCAGCTACTTGGGAGGCTGAGGTGGGAGGATCACCTGAGCCTGAAGAGATGCAGAGAGCTGAAATGAGCTGTAATTGTGCCAATGCACTGCAGCCTGGGTGACAGAGAGAGACTTTGTCTCTCTCTCTTTCCTCTATCCTCCCGCCACCACACACACAAACATTGCTTCCACACTGATAAAACCACATCATTTTCATGTAAGCAACTTTTTGGTTTGATAAATGCTTTACTGCTTATTGTCCAAAGAACTTTTTAGGTAAATAAAATATATTTTATTGTACAACTATTTAATATCTTTATATTATATTAAAATATTAATTATGTAAATTATATAACAAATGCATCAATATGATATTGTATGTTAGGTACTACTATAATCTCCATTTTACAGATGAGAAAATGGAGGTATAGAAAAGTTGAGATAAAGATAGAAGATCCAGAAAAATAATGATTACTATAACTGAGATGGTGAAGGAGTGTCCAAATCTTTACAGACTGAAATATGTAGTACTCCTTATTGAAAGGGCAAACTTTGAAAAAACATGAGGAAAGAATATGATGAAAATTAAAGCCAGTGGTCTTCCAAACTATCCTCAGCAGTGTGCTAGGATTCTTGGAGGTAAGGTGGGGGCCAGAAGAGTCAAGAGGGAGGGTCATTGTTGTTTGATTATCTGTTATATGTTGAACTCTGCACAGAAACGTTCCATTTGAGGAAATTCTCTGTTTAAAAGTTTGAATGCCATTAGTGTAAATCAGATTTTTCTGTGTGTATTCAACCACACTCATGAACATCTTCCAAAATGCATCTGTTGTCTTGTTTTGTTTGGGTACACAGTTTGTGACATAGAACTAGACAATCAGGGACGTTTAAGGATACGATGATTGTGTATATTCACCAAATCCCCTATTTTTTTTTTTTTTTTTGGTAACTAGTGTAGGCTACAACTGTACCATGTGATATCTGGATAGTCCAATAAATGGTATACATTAAATACAGAAATAAATGTAATTGGAGCTCACATTTCTTAGACAAATGCAGTTACTTTAGCTGACTGCTAAAGAGTGCTAATGTAATGATAAGGCTGTCATTTATTACGTAATATTAATGTAAGTAAGAGTAGAGGCACACTCTTCAGAAAACAAAGACAAAGTGAAACTGGGTGATACCCAGTAGCCAACAGGCACTCTTCCTCTCTGTGAATATGCTCAGGATTTAAAGATGAGCTCAAACAGTGTATTTGTGGATCAGCTCAGCTCCACATATTTAAAAAATAAAGCAAAACCTAAAGATAGATGATAGAAACCTAGTGGAAAAAAAGAATGCCACTGTTCCCCTTATGCTACCCAGTTTCAGATGTTTTCTCATCTTCAGTGTAAAATAAAAAATATGATAAGAAATTGTTGTTCATAGTGGCTCCATTTGATAATTAAGTCATTTAAAAATAAACATTTGAAAAGAAGCTGAAGTAGGGTTTTTTTCTCTCATAGGCAATAAGGCAGACTCACCCGTACAGACAAGCATTTAATTGAAAATACTTTTTAATTACTATGAATTATCTATTTCTTTCTTTACAGAAATACCTTCAGGAAAGGCAGTTGAACTAAATTTTCATCTTTATTTTGCTGAGGCAATCTATTCCTGCCTCGCTGTAAAGCTAAGGAAAGACTCTCTGGATGTATTAAAATATTTTCAGAAATGTATTTTTACAATAGAAACAAAACAACTTTCTCTCAAAAAAAGAAATGCTTGCTTATATTTACTTGCGAGAAAACTGTGAAGAAGTCGATCAATGTATAGTTAAAATACTATCTTATATGAATAAAATTTAAGCAAATTTATAATTTCTATTTTCCATAAGTTATAGATTTCAGTTCATCCTTCATTTTAATCTTTGTTTTTTTTTTTTCCAGGAAAAATAATGCCTGTCTTTGTCTGACTCAAAAAGCATGCTGGTAATTTGCATATGAGATGTATTTTATTAAGATGTTTTTATATTTGAACGCTATATCATCTCAGTATTGTCTAAGAAATACAGGTCACGATTTACGGACTTTTGTCTCTTGTGTGTGTTAATCAGTCTTAAAATGGTAGAAACATGCTGTCCTGTTAGCTACAAACTGGGGGACAGCGTTTCCCACAATCCTGAAAAAGTTTAACCTAAATCCAGATCTAGATATCAGAAAAATATAGCGTGAGATTCTATGCCTTATGACTGCTGTGGTTTGGGGGAGAAACCTGAGCAATTAATTCTGCACTAATTCCCTCAAGACTCTATCCCCTTGGGGGGATAATATGAATACGGTTTTACTCATCTGAAATAGGTTGTGCTTATATTCCTGAAAATTGTCCCATTTCTTGGATCCATTTAAAATTTTTCTGTTGGCATAGCAACAGATTAAAAGATCTACCACAGTTTTAAACACTTGCTTCATCTTTAAGAAAACAAAGTATATATTTATTTTACATTTAATTGCATCCTTTCTGTCTTCTTCTATCATCAGCCTATGCATGTGAGACTAACTTTTTCTCTCATTCCTCTAAGACATTCAACCCTAAAGTACATGTTTGTAATTCAAAAATACCATATGCTAAAACAGTTTTCTTACATTCATTTTTAATAATAAATTGTTACACTGAGGTAGTCCTAGGTCACGTTTTTATTGTAAAATGTTTGTATGTAAATCACTGAATACCTTTAGTATCAGACCTGTCATTGATTTTTACTTAAAGAACTGGATTTGAAAGCTTCTTTGAAAATATTTCCTAAGTATTCTTTCGAATACATTCTCCCCTTCTCTGATAAACGATGTTTATACAATTCTTGGGATGTAAATAAAGGTTTCTGGGAAAGGATCAATAATATAATTCCTAAACAGCTAAGTATATGTTTTCACTTTGTTTTAATAAATCAGAATTGGAAAGTAACACGAATTCAGTAAAGCATACCTCTTTCAGATCTAATTTGTAAAGCCAGGGAAATACTAATCCCTGTCCACAACGTGCATAGGATCTGTTGAGGGCAGTGATACTGATTCTCAAACACTGGAAACATCTGAAATTTAAAAACTGCCCTCCTCTCTCCCTATGACTCCCTCCAATCCTGCTTTAATTATTTTAAAGTGGGGCCTCTTCAGGTAAATGCTAATGTCTCGTCAGGGTTGAAAACCAATAGTGTAAGGCAAGAGCATCAACGTAGGCCAATCATCTACAGATCCCACCTCACTCTGCCTCCTACCATCCCTGGGAGTAGATGGCTAAGGACAATTGGAAGACAGGTTGTTGAAGATGAAAAGGTAATAGCACTAAGAGACCAAAATGTTGAGTTGTTTATAGTTTATTGATGTTATTTTAAAAATGGAATGCTTAGATTGAGTCTGCAGCATATATAAAGTAAGGGAGATATTACTTCTCTTGTTCTGGCTAGATACCTTTCTTCTTCAAGTCTGCGGCTGTGTTCAGCTTTCCACACCTACATAAAAATGTTTTTGGCTTATTCCCAATTGTTGCCAACTTTCCAACAAGTAATAAAGTAAAATAAAATAAAGTATAACAAAATAAAATTAGCAACAGTTAAACTGGTTTCTCCCATTTTGGAACTGTAGAATTAAGAAATTTAAATTACAATCTTCCTTATTCATTTTTATATAATTTCATCATTCTCATTCTGTCATCTAAGTTCTATCACCCAAAATACTCACGTTGTCTACCTGCCTTGTGTAACATGCATGATCTCCAAAACAGAAAGATGATTCTTTAGAAAGCCAAACATGTGGATTATTTTTCTGGATGACATATCCAAATATGATGCTGTCATAGCTCACTGCAACCTCAAACTCTTGGGCTCGAGTGATCCTCCTGCCTCCTCCTCTTGAGTAGCTAGGACTACAGGTGTGTGCCACCATGACTGGCTATTTCTTTTTTAAAGATGGAGTCTTGCTATGTTGCCAGGCTGTTCTTGAACTCCTTGCCTGAAGCCATCCTTCCACCTTGGCCTCCCAAAGTGCTAGGATTATAAGTCTAAGCCACTGTGCCTGGCCTTATTATTCATTCTTATTTAGGAAAATAAGAGATGTCGTCTGGTTCAGACTAATTTCTTGTAGCCAGGAAATGGCACAATGAGTGCCCTACAGCAGTGGTCTCCAAGGTTTTTGACACCAGAGACCGGTTTTGTGGAAGACAATTTTTCCACGGATGGGGGTTAGGAGGGATGATTTTGGATGATTCACATACATTATATTTATTGTGCACTTTGTTTCTAGTATTATTACATTGTAATATATAATAAAATAATTATACAACTCACCATGATGTGGAGTCAGTGGGAGCTCTGAGCTTGTTTTCACACAACTGAATGGTCCCATGTGGGGGTGATGGGAGATAGTGACAGATCATCAGGTATTAGATTATCATAAGAAGTGTGCAACCCAGCTGTCTTGCATGCACAGTTCACAATAGGGTTCATACTCCCATGAGAATCTAATGCTGCAGCTGATCTGACAGGAGGTGGAGCTCAGGCAGTAATGGGGGTGATGGGGAGTGGCTGTAAATGCAGATAAATCTTCTCTTGCTAGCCTGTATGCTCACCTCCTGTTGTGTGGCCTGGTTCCTAACAGGCCACAGACTGGTAGTGGTCCAGGGCCTGGGGACTGGGGACCCCTGCCCTATAGAACAGATAATGTAATACACTAAACTCCCCAAACTTCATTAGTAGTATACAGCATGAAAACATTTATAACCTGAAGTAAGGCGATGAACTTCCCAAAACTTCTTTCAAGTTCCCAAACTTCCCAAAACTTGAGAAGTTTTGGGAAGCTTACAGCCTTAGTTTGGGTCTAGGCTTTGTTGACTAGAGATTTAAAAATTGCATCTAATTTTCGTCTTTTTGACTCAAGGTAAAAGAGAAAGGATACTAGATTTTTCTTCTTCCTTCATATGCTGATTAGGGGTAAAGATTTGGCTTCCACCTCTATTGCTTTCCTTTCCCCATTATTTTGTATGCCCGTTATAAATTTGCCATTTGTGAGGAAATAATCAAAATTTAAATCTGACACACTATTAAGCACTACAGAACTTAGTTTTGGTGAGCTCCAAAATCACAGTATCATTATTACTACTAAAGACAAAACTAGCTAGTAAGGGTTAAGATTTCTTTGCTATTGTGTTTGTCTTTGGAATATATACCACAAAGGATGTACAGAATACAGATTGTGTATCCCTAATCAAAAAATCTGAAATTTGAAATGCTCTGAAATCTGAAATTTTTGGAGCACCAATGTGACACCACAGTAGAAATTTTTACACTTGATCTCATGTGATGAGTCAGTCAAAACTTAGTTTCATGCAAAAAATTATTTAAAATGTTGTATAAAATTATCTTCAGACTATGTGTATAAGGTATATGGAACATAAATGAATTTTGTGCTTAGATGTGGATCCCATTTTCAACATATCTCATGATGTTATATGCAAATATTCCAAAGGCTGAAAAAATCCAAAATCTGAAACGCTGGTCCCAAGCATTTTAGATAAGGGTTACTCAACCTATACTTTATTGAAAAAACTTGAAATAAATCTTCCCTCTAGATGATTGCATTACCAATTTAACACACACTTAGGTTCATTTGTCTCATTTTTTTCAGCTTTAGGGTTTGCTTTTTTTTTTCTTTTTGCATTATTCTTTCAATCAGTAAAATATTAACATGGTTTTAAAGTCAAAGTTTTATTTGAAGACATAATCAGAGAAGTCTCACTTATATCCCCACTTCTCCTACTCTTTTCCCCCTCATTTCATAGATGTTTCTTTTTCCAAAAATAAGAATGCACATTTGTATCTATCTATCTATCTCTATCTATCTATCTATCTATCTATCTATCTATCTATCTATCTATCTATCTATCTATCTATCTATCTATCTATCTATCTATCTATCTATCTATCTATCTATCTATCTATCATCCATCTATCTATATCTATGGTTTTCTCCCTTCTTCCCTTACATGAAATGTGGCATACTGTATACACCATGTTGCACCTTGCCTTTTCATGTAATAATATCCTGAAGATTAGTCAATATCAGTATGCAGGGATCTTTCTCATCCGTTTCACGGCTGCATTTTGTGGATGTACCAGAGTTTGTTCACATAGTCTACTACTTGCAGACATTTGGGTTCTTTTTAGTCTTATGTTATTACAAAATACAGCAGTCAATACCTGTGTGAAATATCATTTTTTACATACAGAGAAGTATCTTCAGAGTAGACTCCTAGATATGAGACTGACTAAGTCAAAGAAAAATGCTTATGTCATTTTAGGGTGGTGAGTTAATTCTTGCATTTCCAGAATACACTGTATTTAGCAATGAATCCATATATTACTATTTTTTGTGTGCTATTTTTCACTAACATTTTATTCAGGAGTTTTGCACAATGTTTGTTCGGGACTGAATTATGTTCCCCCCAATGCATGGGTTGAAGCCGTAACCCTCAATGTGTCTTTATATGGAGATAGGGCCTTTAAAGTGGTAGTTTAGGTTAAATGAGGTCATAAGAGTGGAGCCCTAATCCAGTAGGACTGGTGTCCATATAAGAAGACGAGGAGACACCTGGGATGCCTGAAAAGAGATGTCTCCATCTGAGGAGACAATGAAAAGATGGTCATCTGCAAGCCAAGGAGAGAGGCCCCAAAAGAAACCAAGCGTGTAAACCCCAAGATTTTGATATTCAGCCCCCAAAACTGTGAGAAAATGAATTTCTGTTGTTAAGCCACCTAGTCTGTGGTATTTTATAATGTCAACTCTAGAAAATTAGCACAATGTTCATAAGTGAAGTTTGACTTTAGTTGTCTTTCTCTTGTGTAGTTTTTATCAGTTAGGTATAAATACGATACTCATTTCATTTAAAATGTATTCACATGTTTTTCTTATGTTTCTATGCTCTGGAATAGTTTATGTGGAATTAGAATTATCTGATCTTGGAAGTCAAATAGATTTCCCCAGAGAAACTGGTGCTGGTATGTTTTTGAATAGCTTTCAGATAACTTTATTTCTTCCTTCAAAGTCATCTCTGTCTATTATTTTGACATCAGTTTCCTTTGTTTTCAAGTTTATCTATATAAAGTTGTGCAAAGTTGTCTCTTAAAATTCTTACAATTTGCTCTGTTTAAATGGTTATTTCTTCCTTGTCATTTCTTATTTTGAGTGTGAGTACTTTCTCACTTTTTTTTTCTGGTTTAAGTTGTCTACTGGTTAAATGTATTTTAGTAAATTTTTCAAAGAATCAACTTTATTTATTAGTTGACTTGTTTTTCTTATTCTAATTCATTAAGTTTTACTTATTTTTTACTATTTTCTTCTTTTTTTTTGGTTAAATTATTGCTTTGTTTCTACCTTTCAGATAGAAGTTAATTTTATTTATTTGCATTATTATAGTTTATTAACATAAATATCGAAAGCAAAGTATTTTCTTATGAGCACTGCTTTACTTATATCCCACAGATTTGGGTATTTTTATAGTTCATATTGATGTTATTTTAGAAATTCTGTGATTTGTGTTTACATTTTTCTTTTTGCCCAAGAGTTAATGAACTTTTCTAAGTAAAAAGACGTTTTTGTTCTTATGGCTTTGTTATTAATTTGAATTGTATTGCATTATGATCCGGAAACACTATTTCTGTTATAACTATTTAATGGGATTTATTAAAGCTTTGTAAAGCTTTGTAAAGCTTTGTGGCCTAAAAGATGTCATGTTTCATACATACTGGAAAAGATGGGTCAGGGAGGGATGTGGATGACTTGCTAGATTTCTGTTTTATCGTTCCCTTTTATGTTGTTACAGTGTAAAGGGCTTTTTTTTTTTTTTTAAATGTGTCTTCTGATTCTTTCCGTACTGTCTTTTACCAGTGGGGCCCTTATCCTCATCTTTCCTTGTTTCCATTCACCAGCCAGCCTCTAGGTGGAACTCTAACTGCTATGTGCCTCCTTTTTAGAGTGGTGCCTTCCCCTAGTGTCTCATCCAGTCATGCATACTTTTCAAGGTCCTTCATTCTGATTTTCCAGGGACCATTTGGTAGGACCTACCAGGTCTCAGATCTCTCGATATTTCCTACTCAGGGTAGGTCCGTCTCTTTCTGTAGTGGAATCCTAGTTGATCTTGTCTGTGTTTTGCCACCAATGGGAGCCCCATAGCTCTCGTACCTCCTTTCTGCCTCATAGCCCATCCCTTACTGGCAGGAATGACAAACAGCCTGAGATTTTACACTACTTATAATTGAAACTGACACAGTTTTGTGGATGCTGGTAGAAGGTACAAAACTCTTGGATTAGAGAAGAAGGACTGTTCATTACTATCAAAATAACAATAATTAGAGTTTTGGTATTTTTTTGTGTGTATGTGCTATTTCTCCAGGACTCAGTTTCCGCAGAGCAGTGAAAAAAGGGCCATAGGATATCTGCAGGTAAAGTGGGTTGTGTTGTAGGAGGAGCATCCTGTGCTTTGTGAACACAAATTTTTATATTGAGTGGTGAGCATGTCGCTCTTTGTTCCAGATGGACACACTATCTCTAACTTCCATGGCTGTTGCCATCCAAACATCCTTGAAAAGATAGTCTGGAACAAAGTGCTTTTCTCACAAATTGTGCAGAAATTCCCCCAGTGGAGAGTTTCCCCCTCACTCTCTGCCCTGGAGAATGCTCAGGAGCTGCCTCTGCTGGTGTCAGGTGTTAGTTT
Source organism: Theropithecus gelada (assembly GCF_003255815.1). Lineage (NCBI taxonomy): Eukaryota > Metazoa > Chordata > Mammalia > Primates > Cercopithecidae > Theropithecus > Theropithecus gelada. Next base: position 88,538,184 of record NC_037673.1, on the reverse strand, counting down.
TTCCACTCACATCTTAGTCTTCTCTGTTGCCCAGTTCTGTTGTTGGTATAAGTTCTAGATGATATTATTTGCCCTCTTTCCATCCTGGATTTTTTTTGGAATATATTTGGTCATTTACATTTAGGTGGCCACCACTATTCTATAGAAACCTGGAAACTCCCTAATTACTGTACTGATTCCATAGTAAAAATTATCTAAATAATAATAGTAATAATTATATAAATGCTATATGTTGTTTTTAAATTTTTGAATCCACATATAGACACACTGTGGAAAGCAAAAATAGATATAGAATATAATGTATTATAGACCTTGATGATATGAATAATTGTTTAGCCAATAGAAATTGGTACGAAACAGGTAGCAGAGGAAGAAAGGCAGATGTAATTTCCTCATCTTACATAATGCACAAAAAGTATATATTGTCTAACAATGTAACATCGTAGGTAGATATTGTCTATTCATGCCTGAAGAATCAATACAGGCTTGAGGTTAATATTTCATGATAAAATGTAGCTATTAAAGAAATTAAAGTAATAACATATGATCAAAAAATCAGGAATTAGGAAGAGGAGAAGGGTGAGAGGTAGTGTAATTGGTTTAAGTTATTTATTTTTTGATAGCAGAGAGTGGGTAGATAACTATCTGAAAGTGATAAAGATATAGGTTATAAATATTTTATTTAAAGTACAGTACTAATCACTGTAAAAAGAGGTAAAAACAGAAATGATTAAAAGAAATTGCCTCTGGTAATGGGACAGGAGATGGTTTGAGAATAGAACATTTCACTTTTCATTTTATACTCTTCTGTACTATTTCTGATTTTTGTTTTACCAAATATATATACGGTTTTATAATTTAAAACAGTTTTATAATTTAAGAAATAGTATTTTAAGAACTGACAAAATACCTCTAGCATATATAGCAGCCAACACAAAAATCATTACAGGGTTGGAGCCCTCTCCTTGGAGATCTCTAGATTATTGTTTGCTATAATGTTATCAGCTCAGGACACATATTACTGCACTGAATGAAACATTATATTTATAGTCTAAGGCTAGGGAATGAGACACTGGGTCAAAACATTCTATAGATAAAGTATGCCATTTCTTAGATGATTGTAAATGCAGCTATGAAACTATTTAAGAGAAGAAATTCAGAGACTCTCACTCACCTGCAATAGGTAAGTGAGAGTCTCTGAATTTCTTCATATGAGTGGGACCCAGTATCAAAAGTATGCTGCTTAGAGGAGAGGAAAGAGAATACTACACTTAGTTGAGCTTACTTATTAATTTCTGGAGTTTTATCTTCAACATCGGAATGCATTATTAAATGAGGCCTTATCTCTCTTAGTAGAGCTTTTTAAGAGAAGTACAATAGAAAAGAATAGAGTAACTATCTGTGTTTTGAATCTAGTTTCTTCTAGCTTAGAAATCTTGTGCTTTCTAAGCACTCTTAGGCTCAACTTTTTCATTAGCAAAATGCAAATAATAATTCTAATTTTACAGGAATTGTTTTAAAAATTAAATCAGATAATGAACCTATGTGGCTACTTTCTTGGCCTCATTAACTCAACTTTGGTCTTTATAACAGAAGACTTTAATTCGAAGATTCTACATTGTTAAAATGGTCATATGGTGAATTCATTAATCCATTCCTTCAGTAAATTTATTGAAGGATTACTATACACTCTACCATGCACTGTGCTAGGAGCTAGGATACAGTTTTGAGAAAAATAGACAAGATGCCTGCCCTCATTGAGCTTATCCTCTAGTAGATAAGACTGACATTGGCCAAAGTATTATATTAACAATTACAAACTGAGATAAGTACAGTGAAGAAATTCAGTTTTATGATAACAGGTAGCAAAGAAACACAGTTTAAAGTAAGCAATCAGGAGAAGTTTCCCAGAGAAAGGGGTAGTTGACTTGAATATGAGAAATTAGTGAGAGTTGTATAGAAAAAGATAGGAAAGAAGAGTTTTCCAGGAAGAAGGAGCTATATAAGTAAAGGTACAGGGGCTGGAGGAGCAAATTGTGATGCAGTCAAAGAAGACAAAGAGGATTTCTGTGACCCACAGAAGGAGTGAGAGGAGAATGGTGCAGATGTGGTTGGGGCAAAGGGTGTAATCTTTTTGGTTCCCAAAGAGTACCTAGTATTTGCCCTGTAAATGTTTGATACATATTGAGGAAAATAATAATCTCGAGATTTATTAAATGCTTTCTCGGTGTCAGACGCTTTGCTTGTATTAATTCATGTAAATTCATCAGTCCTCAAAACAATCTTGTGTGAAGTAGCCACATCTCTGTTTTACTAATGAGGGAACAACTGGTTAAGTGGTAGAGTGTAGGTCAGAAATTGAATAGTGCACACTCTTAGTCTCTATACTGCATTAATGCCTTTTAGGAATGAATGAATGAATGAACACATGAAATCACTTTGATTTGCAATCTTGCAGACTAAAATGTGAGCATTTTTTTGGACTATTGTGCATTAGCTTGATGACTTCTTGTACTTGGTGAGCATTTTATTGGGATATAAAATAAGGACTATTATTTACTGAGCACTTATGTGCCAGGCACTGTGCAAAACTATACATGCATTATTTCAGTTATTTGTTTATATGGCTATAAACCAAGTTAGTCTGTGAACTCATTGAGATGAGGGCCTTGATTTATTCATCTCTGTTCCAATTGTGCTTGGCCTATTGTTTGTCTTCAATAAATCTGCTTTTCCCCATTCTGTCCTTTCATTCCATATTTAAGTGCAATTTTAATTGCGTAAGTGCAGGGAGAAGGAGTAGGTGACCTTTTAAGAACTTCCAGGAGCCGTAATTCTGAATGTCCAATCAAACTGCTGTTAACTCAAACTACATTTTAGTATGTAGCAGCAGGCTCAGTTAATTGAAAGATTGTCCTTAAATTCAAAAAAGGCTGATGCAGAAAGATGCTTATAATTCTCAGCCAAATGTACTTTCTCTAAAATGTGCTTTAACATGCCTAATGAAGTTGTTTACTCTTATACTCCATCCACATTGAAAAGAGTTGGAACTGTATATTTTTAAAGAGGAGATAATGTTGCAAGACTTTTATGGTTATTTATCTGGGTTCTAATCCACCTGAAATGATTCCATCCTCGGGCCTGCCTCAGGCCAAAACAATGTGAGGAGAGCTAGGGCTGACCACAACCTCCAGTTCTCTATATCCTATTTATAAAACTAACATCATAAAGAGATGTTGCAAAATATTGAGGTTAAAAATTAGTTGCACTAAAATAAATTCTAAACATATAATAGGGTATTAAAAGAGCTGATTGCCACAATACAAGTCAAATCACCTACAGTTAAATATATATAAGTGATATATATTACTTATAAATCCATGAATCCATTTTAACAACATCCAGGGCACTAGTGTTAAGAAATTGCCAAAAAGCACTAACTAAAATTTACAGAGATTAATAAAAAGCATAATTATGAAGTAGACGTGGGATATTCCAGTTGGTAAATGAAGCTGTGAAATTGTCTTTTGTTAAAGAGGAATATTAATGGCTATGTTAGTACTTGACTAATATTTTATGATACTTAGTCTGCTATTATGTGGAATGCTTTATACATCATCCTAGACGATAGTTTAGAAATAGTTTTAATGCCTATTTTATACCTTGCTGGGGAATTACAGTCTGTTGATACTGAGTATCTGTTAGAATAATTTAAAAATGCAATACATATGGTTAATGATAATCAAGAGGAATTATTGAAGCTTGCACAATCTTTTCAATCAGTGTATTCTGGGCTCATTTTGGTGACTATATGATATTTGTTTGACCAGATGGAAAACTTTAAACTGTATCCTAATATAAATCAACACACAGTTATTTGCCAAAATAGTCACAATTTGATGATAACATGACAGAGAGGGCAGGAGAAGCTGGATGCCTACTAACATTTACCTCCAGAGAAGCTAAATTTTAAATATAAAAAGAAGTACATAAAACATTGTGTTAAAAGGGAAGCTTTGTAAAATAAATTTGCATAAAATTAAATGACGAGTTTATGTTTTATTATTCCTTCTGTGGTTCTCCACAGGGTACTTCCATCTCCCCTTGCTTCCTCTGTGTGGACCTATTCCATGATTTAGCTGTTAGGTCTTTGATCTTATTACAGCTGCTGTGAATTTAGGTGCTATATCTACTCTCACGTCTTCAACTTCTGTCTTTATGTCAATAATACTCAAATCTCACCTCTTCGATCTTGATCTTCAGAACTTCAGGATCCTATCTCTTGCTTCTAGCTGAACATTTCAACTTGGCTCTCTGGCTGTCACTTCACCTTATTTAGTGTGTACAATTACACTTTCCATCCTCCCTGGCTCCTCTTCTAGATGTTCCTATTTGTCAATAAGTCCCAAGCCTTTGTTTCAGTGCAGTTTTGGAATGCCCATTTCTGTCAGAATGGCCACCTCTCTCCAGTACCTGGCCTGACAATCTCAGGGTGTCTGCTTTGCTTATGCAATAAATATTAGTGTCAAAAGTACATATATTAGTCAGGGTTCTCCAAAGATACAGAACCAATGTATGTATATTTACATATATACACACACATATATATACACACACACACATATATAAGTTTTTGTGTATATATATGTAATTTGTTATGAGAAACTGGCTCATCAGATTATGAAGGCTTGGAAGTCCCATGGTTATTTAAAAGTTGGAGCTCTAGGAAAGCCATTCTTGTACTTTTTGTCCAAGTTCAAACTCAGAGAACTGATGATGGGAGTTCTATTCCAATTCCCAAGGCCCAAGAACCAGAAGTACCAATGGTCTAAGTTCCAGTCAGAGGGCAGAAGAAGATAATGTTCCAGGTCAAGCAATCAGGCAGAGAGCAGAGAATTCTCCCTTCATCTGCCTTTTTGTTCTTTTTAGGCTCTTGACAGATTAGATCAGGCCCACCCATATTGGGGAGGGCAATCTACTTTACTCAGTCCATTGATTCAAATGCTAATCTCTTCTGGAAACACCCTCACAGACACACCCAGAAATAGCGTTGATATGGTTTGGCTGTGTCCTCAACTAAACCTCATCTTGAATTCCCTCATGTTGTGGGAGGGACCGTGTGGGAGGTAACTGAATCATGGGGAAAGGTCTTTCCTGTGTTGTTCTCATGATAGTGAATAAGTCTCACAAGATCTGATGGTTTTATAGGGGAGTTTCCCTGCATAAGCTCTCTTCGCTTGTCTGCCACCATGTGAAATATACCTTTTACCTTCCACCATGATTGTGAGGCCTCCCCAGTCATGTGGAACTGTAAGCCCATTAAACCTCTTTCTTTTGTAAATAGCCTCGTCTTGGGTATGTCTTTATCAGCAGCATGAAAATGGACTAATACAATCATTTAACCAGATATCTGGGTATCCTATGGCTCAGTGCAGGTGAGGCATAAAATGAACCATCACAGCCTCCAATACTGTGCTAGATGCTGGAGATAAACAGATGAATAAGACCTAGTTGTAGATCTCAAGCGCTCTCAGAAGACCTATGCAGCTTTCTTCTTTCCCTCTGTTGTTAGCTATATTGTACTCTGGTGTGACACTAGGTGAACATGAGTAAAGTGCTCCAAAGGCTTTGCACTCAGAATTGTTGGAGGAGAAATCCCAGAAGAATCTAGATTTGTGCCAGTCTTGAAGACTAAGATCCCCATAGAGGAGAGGAGAATTGGTGAAAGACTTTGCAGGCAAAGAATTGCAGAAGAAAAATTAAATTTTCTCTGTAATTCCTCTTGTATTTTTTCTTTCTTTCCTGTACACTGCTAAATCCTAGTCCAGACATCAACACACTTTCCGCTCTTCTTGGCAATCTCTTAAGGCTCTGGTTTTAGGCTTAGACTTCCTCATTCCCATCTCCAACACGATGACAGATACATTAATTCTCCCTAACTCTGTTTACATTCTAGAATATCTTCTCATAATAAAATTCAGAAATCTTAACCTGAAAATCAAGGTCTTTATAGTCTGACACTAAACTTCTATTGTAATTTTATTTCTTATTATTAGGATGCCAATGAACAATAAATAAATAAAACAAAAAGCCAAGGAAATTTATGTATTCTTCTAAAGGGATCAACTTATTGTTTTCTAATGATTCACTGGGGGATGGTATAACATGTCATTTTGGAGCAAAAAGAGTACTGAGTTCAAATTCTGATTGTGTGATATTGGGTTAGTTATTTAACCCTTCACTGCCTATTAGGGTCTTCATTCATAAAAGGGATGATACTGTTGATGAGTACATACTGTGTGTGACTCTGATCCAGGAATTGTTTCAGGTACTAGGGGTATTGTAGCTGAACAAGTCCCAGCCCTCCAGCAGCTTGCATTAAAGAAGTAAACAAATTAATGAATTATATACTTTTTGATAATGAAAGTTTCATTAACAAAATGTATCAGACTAATAAATAGACAGAGATGGAGAATGGGAATGGTAGAGAGTCCTTATTAGGCAGGGTGGTCATGAACAGGTTCATATTTGTGCCAATCTCATAGGGTTTTTGTGAGGATTAAATGATGTGACAGTACGTTGCACATAGTAATCCCCCAGGGAATCTTAGCTGTTGTATAGTCTTTGTTTTTGACTTCTCTGAATCTTGCCTCATACTATTGCTCCATCTGGAATGTGCTTCCTCTTCTCTGCTCATATCCTGCAACTTCTCAAGGCATGTTTGAAGCCCTCCCCTCTTCATGGACTTGCATCATGTATCTCCAAACCCCAGGAAACAATATTTTGACTTAAACATACTTGCAGATATTTAGCCTTTAATCATGTGCAGGCTTATAACATCTCTTGACATAGACTATTTTGAATTTTTGAGTTATGATTTAACTTACATCTAGGAATTTTTGTTTTTTCCAAGTAGAATATAAGTTCTCCAAGGACAAGAAATGATATATTCTTTAGTTTTTAAAAATGAAGAGGTCATATAAATGAAGGAGATTTAATAGATATTTGCTGATTCATTAACAAAATACTTTATAACCTTTACCATCAGCTCCCAATCTAGAAAGAATCATCCTGAATATGGAATTGTATGGCTTGAAGACCTAGAGATTAGTATGGGCAGTTTAGATCAATATTTAGATTGGCTTTCAAAGTTTTGTGATATGAACTCCCCAAAATGCCCAGATTAATGCTTATTCTCACTGTAAAAATTTTTTCTGTTATGCAGCATTTCGATCAAAAAGGATTTTATATACTTATTAACATATTGTATTATAACAACAAAGATGATGCCACTTATAGTTTGCTGAGTGGGAGTAATATTTACATTCTTAATTTAAAACACTGTTTATTTAAAGAGCGTGTACTATTTGAAGAGAATGGGAGTTTAGGGCTGTACATTACTGCTGTGCTGCATGCAGTTGGAACTAAAAAAAAAAAAAAAAAAAAAAAAAAATGGCAGCCACAGCACTTTCTGTCTAAACTGTCATCTAGATGAAGCTCTGGTGTCTCGTTCATTTCCCAAATTGGGTAATTGCAGCCAGCCATGAAGAAATACTGAAGTTTCCTCAGTGTCAAGGAGTCAATAACATCATCTTCATCTACAAAGCACCCCATAAATGTTAAAATTTTGTTGCGATTTTCTGTGTAATTCTCTTTTCATGAAATGAACTTTTGCCCACCAGAGCAAACAAACACTGAACCAGCTCTTCATATATACAGCAAAGGAAAGGCATGTGATTATTTAGCATTTGAGGCTTAGTCGTCATCTGCTTTTCTTTCAACTATTTGTCCAGATTATTTCTTTCATGTTCTCTTAGGCTTTCTTATCAAATAAAACAAAAGCTTTTAAAAAAGAAGCAATACAATTTTATGATAAAAAGAAATTAAAGAAAAACCAAAGGGTAGAAAATAAAAACCATTGAAAAGCCCATCATCCAGAAATAACCATTAGTCTATTCTTGTGTACTTGCTCACATTAATTTATATGTATGTATACGGGTTTATAAAAGTTTTATTTTACTTGAATTGTTGATGACCTGCTTTTCTGTTAATAATGTACTATAAACATTTTTTATGTCATCATATACTCTGTAGGAGTGTCATTTTTATGGCTACCTGTATCCCTTTTACAGATGTGGCTGAATACATTTAGCCAATACCCTATTTGTGGCCATTTGTGGTGTTTTAAATTTTATTCTGTACTCTACAATGTTGAATATAGGCTGAAGTATAACATATTCTTAATTTTTCTTCTGATTCTTGCCTTCTTATTCCAATTTTGTGGGTTTATTAGGGTTTTTGTATATTTATATATGTAGATAGATACATACATACACTTTGGGTAGAGTTCCTATGTCAGTACTAGCGTTCAGCTAGATAGCCATTGATCCATGACCCTGTATATAAAGCTACTGGGGCCAAACATGTTTTTGTGATTTAGAGTTTTTAGCCCTGAGAAAGATAGTGCAGTGCATATACGTCACATTGCCAGTGAGGACCGGGACAGTACCCTCAAATCAAACTTATAAACATTTCTAAAATAAAATATATGACCATTTCCACTAAGTGGATAAATGTCGATTTGAGTCAGATTTTGCCACCAAATGTGTTTTGGAGTTACCGTTTGAAAATATTGGGTTTTCAGATCTTTTAGGGTTTTAGGATTGTGGATAAAGTACTGTGAACTGTAGAACTGAAAAAATGCATTTCAAATGCAGAGTGATACATAGAGTTAAGTGATGAAACGATAATGCATTTGCATTTTACATTTTCATATTTCAATAATGCAATATTAAAAATTCCTGGTGGAAAAAAGCTACATAACACCTCTGTTATTTTTTCCTAAACTTGTTTGTAGGAAAGAACACCAAATCTTTTCTGGTCTATATTTAATTGAAATCACAGGAGCTTCTGAGCTTCTTAAACAAGTTTTTGTTGTTGCCATTGGTATTTAACCCTAATCTATTATAATAGAATTCTGTATAGTACATAAACTTTTCAGATTAGGAATTATGGTATTTAAGGATACTAAGCAAAATATATAAAGATGAATAGCAGGTAGGAGGATAGAAAACCCAACTGAGTGTTATGCAGTACTAGCTACCTGACATGGTATGAACAGAACTTACAGGAAAAGCCCCATCTACCACCCCAGTGGATGGGGCTATCATCATTAACAGGAGACTCAAACCAGTGGTCACACAAAGCTATGTCTACTGGGGAACCCTGCAGAATATGGATAGAGGTATGCCCTAGCTGCTGGGGTAATGAACCCAAATAAATGCCTGTAAAAATAATGCAAGACACCCAAGGTGCAGCCCTTTGGAGCATCTGCAGCATCAACAATAACGTGCAATGAGAAATAGGCTCTGAGTTGCTGCTTCATGGAGCATATCCCCAGTCTAGCCTGCAGCAGAACTAAGCTTTTCAGTCCCAGCAGAAATGAATGGAAATCCTAATATTCCTAGGGATAAAATAGGGAAGATCAAATGGGCAAACAAGACCTTTTCTTTCTTATAAGTATATGGAATGGGAGGATTAGATCACTGTTTTGTGTGATAGAGATGGCATGGCTCTAGAAGCTCACTGTCTCAAAATAATTTGTTGCGAACATCAGAATCTCATCTAAAAGGTTAACAAAATCTTAAGAAAAAATAAAGGATATTGACATCCAAATATCTTATCTCTTTAAGGGGAGAACTTGTTTATTCCCAAATGCAGATTTATGAATCATAGTTAATAAACAGAAAAACATTATCAATACTAATGTAAGTGAAAAGATTGAATTTCTCAAAGAAAAAATAACGATGCAAATGCCATTATCTTCTTATAATATACTATGCTACAATATAACATGGTTCTATTATATTTAGAATGGACTTTTCATCCATGTGGCTGTGATCAGTTCCTAAAGCAGAGGAATCTGCAGCCTAATGACACATCAGGAATTGATGGAGCCCCAGTGGACAGCTTCCATGAGGTGTGTGGGTGGCAGATGTGAAATCAATTAAAAAAACAGAATATATATATATTTTATTTTTGTTCACCATCATGTACATAAAAGCCGGTAAGCCTCTTCCAGTGTATATGTATGTGTAACTTTTGCAGTAAAATCTGGATGAAAAATCAATAGAAATTTAGAGTCTTTCTTTATAGGAACTGTATGATCACTTTGGCAGAAGGAAAAATAAACACGTGAAAACAACCTCAAGTCAATAAAATGTATGATCAGTAACATATGATTAGTATGTAAGTTATAGCATGGATAATGTTGATTCTAGCTAATTACCTTTGAAATTGAGGCAGGGCAAAACCAATTATGAGCTAGAGGTCATAAGTAACTCCAGGAACTCCAAGTTGAAAATCTCCAAGGAGAGAGGGTTGGACATTGGTACTCCTGTGGAATAGAGAACAGAGAAGTCATTCCAGGCAGAGGAATGACAGGCAGAAGGGAATGTTGGGTAACTAGACTGGTAACTAACTCATTCTAAGTGAGCAACACATGCAATTACAAAGACATCTACGCTCTTGTGTCTCCTGCTGCAGAGGTCTTGATGCTGTGAATGATGACTAATATATCTTTGGGTCTCCAAAGTGATTTAATTCTATCATTTTTGGAGGCAAGGCTTTATTATAAGCTACACGAATAACTTCAAAAAAGGTATTAAATTAACTGTGTATTATTTGCTGCAAGTGCATTTCTCTGGTATAAATCTGTCTTATTTATGCATCAGATGAGAAAACAGTTTATTGCCATTATATGTTGTTCAGGACTGAAGGTTACAATCTGTCACAATATCTCTTCAAATCCAAATTCTGGTTAATTGATTCTTTTTGTGATAAATTTTATTTTATGATTCAATTATATTTTATTTTAAAAAATATTAACGTAATAAATGAATACAATAAATACCATATGAACAAATATTTATTTTATGACTCAATTTTGTTACATGATTCAAATTAGTCATGGTGTTCCTGATAAAAGCTCCCTTAATTTTTTTAATTAATAAAAAAAGATGAGATTGCTGAATTGATTGTGATTAAGGTATAGTAAGATGTCTAAGAATACATCAGAAAGGCTTGGGTTTAATCCCAAATTCATTATTTGCTGGTCTATGATTTGGGCAAATTACTTGCCTTGTCTTCAACTTTCTTGTCTATACAATGGAAACAATAAGAGTACCTATTTTACAGAGAGTTGCAAGGAAAGTCAAATGAGATAAGGAATGTGTAATGTGTTGCCTTGACCATAATATTTTTAATAAGTACTAATTATTTCTTTTGTTGTTGTTGTGAAGATGTTGATGATGACTTTAGTTTTATTCTCTGTTGAATCTAGTGCCTTTATAAATTATTTGACTTCTTTAAGTTAAACTTTCTTCAGTTGTACAATTTTACTAGATGTTCTCTTAGGTTCCTTTGCTCTAAAGTTCTATAAATCCATTCTGAAAGTTCCAAAAGTCTTCAACAGAATCCTAAAGGAAATGGAGATAATGACATATAATAACATAACAAATATATTTTGACATTTGTCCTTTTTATCCCCTAAACTAAAAAACATGATTGGATGATAACTGCAACTCTTTGGGGAGTAAGGTAATAAAAATGTAAACGCTAAGTAGCTGTGAAGAATTTTTCATTGTTGTTAGCAACTAAATGTGCTCCGTTCTTTGCAGGTTTTGCTGATTTTATCAAGAATCTGGATATTCCAAATTAACCTTCTCAGCATCTTGAAATGACTTAGTCAACATCATTACTCACCATACATCATATTGTTTTATTGGAAAGAAGTATCCATCAGTGTTCACTCAGAGAACTTTTATTTGGAGCCAGGCAGTATGGTGACTTTTTAAACAAGATACTTGATTAAGTGAAATCAGTTATCATACTGAAGAGCAAAACTACCATAAGCAGAATCAGTAAGCTTAGTAGTTGCATACACAGACCCTGGGACCAGACTCTGCATGTTTATTCCAGGAGTACCCTTTACAGTCATTCAGGGAAGGACCGTCCTTAGTATCTTTCAAAAGATACACACATATATATGTGTGTATATATATATGGTATATATATCAGCTTTATTGAGATACAGTTTATATACCATACAATTTGCCTATTTAAAGTATATGGGTCAATGTTTTTTACTATATTCACAGAGTTGTGCACAACCACAATCATTTTTAGAACATTTTAATCACCTCAAGAAGAGGGTGTCACCTCTTCTTAGCAGTCACTCTCTATTTCTTCTAACCCCCTTAATCATAGGCAGCCATTGCCTGACTTGCTGCCTGTAAGGATTTGCGTATTTTGGACACTTCACATAAATGGAATTATGTAATATGTAGTCTTTTCTGTCTAGCTTCTTTCACTTGGCATAATATTTACAAGGCTCATCCATGTTGTAGGATGTATCAACATTTTAAACCCTTTTATTGTCAGATAATATTCTATTGTATGCTGAATACATCATGTTTATTTACCCATTTATCAGTTGATCGACATATGGGCTCTATCCACTTTTGGACTATTATGAATAATGTCGATATGAACATTTGTATAAGTTTTTGTGTGGACATGTGTTTCCACTTCTCTTGTGTATATACCTCGGAGTAGAATTGCTGAGTCACATGGTAACTCAGTTTGACCTTTTAAGCACGTCTCAAACTCTTTTCCAAAGAAACTACACTATTTTCTTCTGCCAGCAGTGTATGTGGGTCTCAATTTCTCCACATCCTGGCCAACACTTACTATTATCTGTCTTTTTGATTATGGCCATTATCATAGTTGTGAAGTGATATCTCATTGTGGTTTTAATTCGCATATGTGAAATATGATTTGCAAATATTTTCTCCCATTCTGTGGTTTGCCTTTTCACTTTATTGATAGTATGCTTTGAATCTCCCTCAATATAAAATGAGAAAAATAATGAATTTCTATCTCATAAGTTTGTTTAGGAGAATTAAGTGAGCACATTAAGTGCTTAGAATAGAGTTGGTATATAGTAGATGTGCAATAATATTAAGTATTAGTATCATAACCTCATTTAAAATTATGCTATTTCACTTAAAAAAACCTACAATACTTAAAGGCTTCATTTGGAGAAAAAGAGATGACTAAGGGAACTCAAATGCAAAGAGGAAATGAACTTGATTTTTTACGGTTTCTTATTCAATGTTTAATTGTTTTCTCTCCAGGGATTATTGTAATGGGTTTAATTAAAATAAATTAATAAGAGTTTTTATACTCTTCTTTCTTTAAAATAAATTCAACTTAGTGGTTGAAAGTCATTCTAAAAATAAGCTGTTGCTATATAGGAGAGAAAGGCAATTTAATGAATAGATTTGTTTATCATGATAAAAAGATTTTTAGTAATGGAAATGAAATGCTCACTTTATGCATATATGTTAAAAACATAAACTCTTCTGAGGGGAAAATGTTTTACTTTAATAAGTGCAACAAGCCTTTTTCTTACTAACTATTCCAAGTTATGAAATTTTTCACTTCTATTTTATAAATGCAGAACAAGATTCTTTTTCAGAATGCTGACACATCATAGAAGGCATAAATTAAAGTCATGTTTACAGATGCAAGCTCTATCATTTTTAAAATAAAGTAGAATATTTTTGTTTTTAGCAAAATCATTTCCTGTATAACTGTGATGATCACAGAGAAAAGATGAAATGAACATTTGGAGTCATAGAAGGTAAACGGGAATAGCCATTAGCTACTAATGGAAAAAAGTTCAGCAGGGGCATTAAATCTGTATTACAGAGCCACCAATTTGTATTTTATCATATTGATAATGAATATCAACATTACCATTGAAATGAAACTAGGCATTCTCTCTTTAATCCCAATGGGGAATTTAAATCAATAATGCCCACATTATCCATCTACGTGCGTATCTATATATGCACATGTACTCTTAAACTACAAAATCATATAATGCGTTTCACTTTCATTTCAAATCTTTAACACAGTGATGTACTTTTCTATTCTTCCAATCAATTTATACTGTTAGTGTTTTTCAGCATTTTAAATCCCTAAGCTAAGTCAATAATGTTGATTACTTACCATAAGCACTGTAAATGCTATTCTAATACAGGTTATTTGCAATTTGACATCCTCATCTATATGCATTATTCTGCAAGGAAAATTAAATGAAACCCTTGATTTAGAATCTGAAACACTTAGAAGTAATGATCCTGTTTACTGATTGAATGAAGTTGTGGTTTTTAAGCACTACTTAATAGAGGAAACAAAAAGCAGTACTCAAATAAAATGGAAGCATCTGAGTTACTTTAGAAAGCATTCGTAGTTAAGAAATAATAGACTTTTATTTTATTTTTCCCTGTTTATGCCTCAGTGCTACTTAGCCACCATTGTTATTTAGTTTAATGTTACTCATTTTTTGAGATGCCTGATCTTTCCAAATTTAAACTTAATGAATCCTATTAGTAATTCAAAGATTAGTAGAACGTCATTCACATAAATCAAGTTTTCTATCATGTATTTGTTTTAATTACATTATTGAAACAGACTTCTAAATATCTTTTATAAAGGGTTAGTTTTATTTACAATGTTAATTTATCTTTTAAATGTCATATATTGGACAGTTTAGGGGCAGTTGTCACAGTTCCCTTCTTTCTGAATTAAGTGAAAGGCCATAAAGTACTTTTTATAAATGTTTGTAGAAATTTTTAAATCAATAAAATTGCTGCAAATCCTTCGATGAAAATTGAAACATCTGAAATGCTTTGCCTTCTTTATCTTTTATTTGGACAGTTAGTCTCAAGCCTCTATTTCAAATGAGAATCTCCTAATAAAATCAATCAGTCAATCAATCAATCAATCACTTTTGGATGGTCACATATTTAGCATTCAACTTAGCCTATGTTTGTATTTAAAATTAGGAATGAGTAAACTTATTTCAGATAAAATAAAATAAAAACAAAGATCCTAAAGTATGTCTGGTATTTTGGACTGAAAAAAATGTAAATAATGAAATAATTTGAGAAAACAAAATAATTGAGATTTTTTTTTTATTTGGTTCTGATTTTTTTTCTAAATAATTAACATGAATTGGGCTGAAATTTGGAATTTCCTGCTCTTTCCAAATAGTATATCTTTCCTCTCTTGATATCTTCCAGTTGAAGTCCATTACACAAAAATAGAGATATTAGGCATTGTTTTGGATATATGCTGCCATAAAAAATTTAGTAGACAATTGAACACTTGAAGCAACTGAAATACTAATAAAAGTATATTAAACATCAAATGTAAAAATTATCATTTCTAGATACATAATATTTGGTTTATGTAGTTTTAATTAGTTTATCAATTTCAATAATTTTACTTTAATTTTTTTTTAAATAAGTAACTTTAGTCTGTTCTGCAGACATGAAAACAATTCACATGACATATACTTAAATTCTGGTAAAAAATCATTATGGATAGATAATACTCAGAAGGACAACTTATAATGAAGTATATGGTTTTAATGTATAGCAAATATGTAGTCAATATACCTGTTCTCTCTCATTAGGATACTATAAGGAATAAAAGAATAACTTTAATGTGGAAATGTGGAATCCTCACTAACGAGTGAGGGAGTGATCTACAAAAAATGTCATTGAACTTTACCTGTAACATAATGTTGAAAATATTTGAAGGATGTTTTTAATTTGTGTTTTAATGTACTACTTGTCCATTTGGATCTTCTACTATATTGAGTGATCTTCATTATATTGGATCTTCATTATATTGAAGTGAGAAGTTAGAGTAACTACAAGCACACATATATGTATACGTGTATGTATTTCTTTAATTTCCAATATACTGGGTCAAGAAAATAAAGATTTAGCATAAATAAGGCAAGACTTTCTAAAATAATTCAGAAGTTAAACTGTAAACTGGAACATATTTTATACAAACCCACATACGTATGTATATAGTATATTTTCAATTTCTAAAATGGTGGGTTCAGAAAATGAAAATTTACTATAAATAAGTCAAACTTTTCTTAAACAAACAATTCAGAAGTTTAAACAAACTAAATTAGAACATGATTAGTTGATGATGACAGCATTTCTTTTCAACACCCTTAATGGAGAAAAATAAGATTAGGAGACACCTAACCATTGCACTTCAGGCTTTGAAGTGGAAATGCCTGTAGGGGTTCTGTATAATGTTAAGTACTTAAAGTTGATCAACACCCTAGACATGATAAGGAGATTAAGTGCTGATTAAACTCCTATCAGTAGAATTCAAATAAGTGATCTGGCAAGACAAGAGCTCTAATCAAGTACTCTTGTCTGTCTGTCATTGGCTCAATATCAGATACAATCAGTCACCATTTTTTTTTTTTCCTGTTCCAAGCACAGCTACTTCAACTTTGATTGTTTATACATTAATTTTGAAAGTACTTGTTATGGTTAGGTGTATGGATTCCATTTATCTGTGCTTAGGTAAGATTATGGCACTGAATTATAAGGAGAAATCCTTGGCTAGAAGATGTCTATAAAGATTAAGTTATTTTCCCCCTTTCCCAACAATTAGCAACACTAGACTGTTTAGCAGAGATCAATTGTAATTGAGGAACTGAGAAAGGGCAATAAACAAATTACGGTGCTTTTGGTGCTTTCACTGAAGTCTGAAGCCTGTTGGTTTACAGAACCTCTGTTATTTAATCCAGAAGCCCTGTAGGTTGTAAATTATCCATTACAGTTGTCACTAGACCCTTAAACAGAAGTTATGTGCTAGTTTAAAGATACAGGAAAAGAGAGTCTCCAGGTCTTTGTTTCACCCAAAACAGACCGCACAGAATTAGATCAATTTTTTAAATATTTAGGATATCAAGCTTTTCAAATAACGTATAAAAGTTTACCTTTCCATCGCATAAGAAAATATAATTGGAGCTATTTAGTTCTTGTAACCAAAAATCTGATCCAGAAGCTTCTTAAAATGTTTATTTTTTGACTGACTCCATGATCTTATGATTTCACTGAAGCCTAGTAGTAAAATAATAATTGTGAATTTCAAATTAAGATTTTATTTTATTTTATTTTATTTATTTTTTGAGGCAGGGTCTCATCCTGCCACCCAGGCTGGAGTGCTGTGGTGCCATCTCGGCTTACTGTAACCTCTGCCTCCCAGGTTCAAGCCATTCTCGTGCCTCAGCCTCCTGAGTAGCTGGGACTAAAGGTGTGCGCCACCACACCCAGTTAATTTTTGTATTTTTTAGTAGGGACGGAGTTTTGCCATGTTGACCAGGCTGGTCTCTATCTCCTGACCTCAAGTGATCCACCCGCCTCAGCCTCCCTAAGTGCTGGAATTACAGGCTTGAGCCACAGCGCCTGTCCCAAAGGATCTTAAATTCTATATTAAGTACAAGAAGGATAAAGGGATGATACACATGAAAGACAATATTTTTAAAAATTGAGGAAGACAAATTGTATATAATAGCACAACAAGAAGCAGAGTCTGAAGGTTCTTTCTTAAGCAAAATTTGGCCACCTTGCTATTTGAACTGTATGTTTTCAAGGGTGTAAAATTAAATACAGAGGACACAACAAGAAAAGCAATATATGAGTAAGCCCTCAGAGTCAAAAAATAACATTTTAAATAAGCAATCTGTTTAAAATACACTCAAACAAATGGGATAATAATAATTGGAATAGTGCCATCTGCTTTTGAAATTGGTAAAATATTCATCATATGTGTGATTGCCATGGAAATGAAGTGTCTTATAGATGCAGCCCATTAAAAGCAGATGAACTATATATGATGTTAAACAGAAAGTTACAAAATTTTAGAGGAATGCATGTGTCAGTATTTTGTAACATGTCATGTGGTTCAGAAACCCTAAAAGACTATCTGACAATCAAAAACATCTAATCAGCAAAATGCATTATAAATAAAATTGAAAATGTACATTACCACTTGGGAAAAATAATCATCGTACCTGTGACAAATGAAAGGTTAAAGCTTTCATATTAAAAAAAGACATTTGCAATTCAGGAATGAATGATGTCACAATAGAAGAGTTCGCAAAAGAAGAAATGGAAATGACCCTATGGCCTCAAAGATGTAGAAATAAAAACAGCAAAAGACTATCTTTTTTTTTTTTTTTTTCCTTTAACTTACTTGATTGGGAAAATGGACACCATCTGCTATATTTTAAGGCATGAGAAAACTAATGAAAATTAGAGGAAATGTAAATAGATTTTCCTCTGTGCAGGTAAGTTTGATAATGTGTGACAAATGTTTAAAATCCATATATTTCTCTTGTTTTAGGAAAATACACTAAAAAGTGGTATGAAAGGATGTAAAATAAAAGATAGTCTTCACAACATTGTTAATAATACCAAAAAATTTGAAAAAAGTTAAAAATCATTAATGAGAAAATGACTAAGTAAAGTTATTGGTATATACTCAGTGGACTACTACACAGTTATTCAAAATGAAGACACAGATCTATATTCATAGGCATGAAATTATGTCCTTGACATATTATTGAGTTTAAAAATAGCTACAGAATAATATGAACTTATTTATTAAAAATAATTATATCAACATGTGTGTATTTTATCAAATATAAATGTATATATATTACATACAAAATATATTAGTGTGTCTATCTGTATCTATCTATATATTGATATCTGAAAGAATCTTCACCAGAATATTGATTATGGTAAATCTTAGACTTTCAGGATTTTTTTTTTTTTTTTATGACAGCATAACTTGTAACTTCACCAAGATACATATATTTAGTTAAATCTTTGGAAGAAATACTTCATAGAATACCTGCTATAAAGTAGCAGATTTCAGGTTATCTTGAATGGAAAATGTCTTTGGCTGAAGAAAATGCCGTTATTTACTGTACACTAGTCCTTTTAGTTGCAAATGTCCCTTTTTACTGATCAGAGGGTTCACTTGAAGAACATTTGTTCTTAATAACAATTTGAAAAGTAGAAAAGAACTTGGATTTGCATTTACTTAGTCTTTTCAAAATTAACAGACACGCTCCTTAGAAATGTGTTAATAATCATAATAGTAAAATGATAATATTTCAAAATTAACACAATGAGCATATCAAATAAAATCTACAGTGTTGTTTAGCTTTTTTTCCCCCCGTGTTACATAAAGTAAAACTTGGGGTGCCACTTTTCTTTTATAAGTCATTAAAGAAGAGCCATCTATCATCTGCAGCAAGTTCTGCTTTACTCTTTGCTTTTATTTTCCCATTTTAATTGAAAAAACAATTCATGGAAATGAGAAACAACTTGGTGACACAAGTAACCCTCTGGAATAGGGGGCAAAATACCATTCTCCAATTTGCACTGCAGGCTTTAAAAATTTTTTTAGAAACTGTGTGTTTTTTTTTTTTATTTCATATCCTTTTTCTCATCTAATATGCAGACTTGCTGTTTATTGAGGTGTAAGTTTTGTTTGTGGAATGAGTATCAGCACAATCGGGAGCCACAACATAGTTTAAAGAGTTATCCTGGGAATAGACAATGCAAAATATTACCCACATTTTGCAATATAGAATTTTTTTTTATTACAGCAGAATAGAAATAAGTAGAAGAAAGTAATTTTTTTTTAAACAAGAAATTTCTGTGTCTTTGAATGTTGACTATGTCTGGGGGGAAAATACAAATTGGATGCCAGCATGGCAGAGAAGGCTGTTATAACCACGAGAGGTCTTAATGATTGTGAATGGCTGAACATTAAATTTAGCTAGGATAGTCCATATGGATTATGAAGATAGTAGCGCAGATTATGTGAACAGAGCGGGGCAGTCCATTGTTCTATTAATAATATATACATCTCTTTACTGGGTCAGTATAGGTAGTCATTTAATTAAATTAACCACATAAATGTCATCTTTTCACTGAATAGTGTTCAACCCTCACCCGCTGTCCCACTTTTTGGAGTCTCCAATGTCTATTATGCTACTCTCTATGTCCATGTGTACACATTGTTTAGCTTTTACTTATAAGTGAGAACATGTGTTATTTGACTTTGTTTTTTGAGATTTTTCAGTTAGAATAATGGTTTCTGGTTCCATCCATGTTGCTGCAAAAGACATAATTTCATTCTTTTTTATGACTGAGTAGTATCCCACGTTATATATAAACCTCATTTTCATTACCCAATCATTCATTGATGAATGCTTAGGTTGATTCAGGGAGTTTGCTATTGTGAACAGCACTGTGATAAACATGGGTGAAGATGCCTTTTTTATATAATGATTTCTTTTTCTTTGGATATATGCCCAGTAGTTGGATTGCTGAATTGAAATGTAGTTCTATTTTTAAATTTTTACTTTCTCTTTTCTTTCTTCTTCTTCTTCCTCCTCTTTCTCCTTCCTACAAGAGTAATAATAATAATAAGTAATGGTAGTTTATATTTTAAAGTAACAAATTCTATTTTCATTTAAAAAGTAGACATAGGCCAGGCGCCATGGCTCACGCCTGTAATCCCAGCACTTTGGGAGGCTGAGGCAGGTGGATCATGAGGTGAGGAGATTGAGACCATCCTGGCTAACATGGTGAAACCCCGTCTCTACTGAAAATACAAAAAAATTAGCCGGGTGTGGTGGCGGGCGCCTGTAGTCCCAGCTACTCGGGAGGCTGAACAGGAGAATGGCGTGAACCTGGGAGGCGGAGCTTGCAGTGAGCCAAGATCACGGCACTGCACTCAAGCCTGGGCAACAGAGCGAGATTCCATCCCAAAAAACAAAGAACAAAAGTAGACATAATATCTTCAATTGCGTCTAGTTTGGAACGTATTTTTCTTATGAAATAATATTTTTGTCAAATAAATATTTTACTTGGTAGAGTTCAAATAGCTTAAGAAGGAATTTCAAAAGCAAATGCTTGTTCTATTGAGACATGTTTTGAGTGGAAATAAAAGATTTTGGTCATTGTGGCAAAATACTTTCTTGCTGTGGGAGCACAAAAATAGTCTGTTGCTGTTAACGACTAGTTCCGCAGTCCCTGTGAAGTGTTCTTATGTGCCAGGAATGCGTGATCACTAGAAATTGAAAAGTATAGATTTGCTTGGTAAAATGTAAGCAAATATTTAAAACAGAGAATTTCAAAAACATTCAACATCTCTGCTGATCTATCCTGATAATACTCCATTTGTCAATGGCTGAAAACTGACAAAACCGTATTTTCTGAATAAAGTATGCCTTGACAGATTTTTTTTTTTTTGCTGAAGTTTATATAATAAATCATTAATATTTCTGAAACACTTTAATCATATGGGGAGACACCGAGCTAGAATATCTCAAATAGTGTTGCTATTAGCATTTAGTCATTTTATGATCTAAAGAAAGGAAAATATGAAGCATGTGACTATATGTTTATATGTAAAACAGAGATTTAGGTTGAGATACATTGATGCATTGCTTATGTTGGGGATATATTTTGAGAAATGCATTTTTAGGTGACTTTATCATTGTGCAAACATCATAGAGTGTACTTACACAAACCTAGATGGTAGAACCTACTACACACCTAGGCTATACTGTATAGCCTATTGCTCCTAGGCTACAAACCAGTACAACAGGTTACGGTATTGAATACTGTAGGTCATTGTAACACAATGGTAAGTATTTGTGTGTATAAACATAGAAAATGTATCGTAAAAATACAGTATAAAAGATAAAAAATAGTGCATCTGTATAGGGTACTTACTGACTGTGAATGGAACTTGCAGGACTGGAAGTTGAGTCAGTGAGTGAGTGGTGAGTGAAAGTGAAGGCCTAGGACTTTACTGTACACAACTGTAGACTTTATAAATACTATACACTTAGGCTACACTAAATTTATAAAGAAATTTTTTCTTTCTTCGATAATAAATTAACCTCACTGTAGCTTCTTTTTACTTTATAAAGTTTTTAATTTTTTCTTTTTGATTCTTTTTAAATAACACTTAGCTTAAAATATGAACACTTTATACAGCTGTACAAAAATATTTTTTCTTTATATCCTTATTCTATAAGCTTTTTTCTGTTTTTAGAAATTCATACATTTTAACATTTTAAATTTTAACATTTTAACATTTTAAACTTTTTTTGTTAAAAACGAAGACACAAACACACGTATTAGCCTAGACCTACACAGGGTCAGAATCATCAATGTCACTGTCTTCTACCTCCGCATCTTGTTTCACTGGAAGGTCTTCAGGGGCAATAACACGCATGGAGCTGTCATCTCCTATGATAATGATGCCTTCTTCTGGAATACTGCCTGAAAGACCTGCCTGAGGCTTTTTTACAGTTAACTTATTAAAAAAAATAAATAGAAGGCGTATACTCTAAAATAATGATAAAAAAGTATAGCATGGTAAATATATAAAACTGCAACACAGGCTTTTATTATCATTATCAAGGATTATGTACTACATATAATTGTATATGTTATACTTTTATATGACTAGCAGTGCAGCAGGTTTGTTTCCACCATCATTACCACAAACATGGGAGTAATGCATTGTGCTACATCATTATGATGGCTAGAGCAACATTAGGAAATATAAAATGTTCAGCTCCGTTATAATCTTATGGGACGAACATAGTATATGTGGTCTGTCATTGACCAAAATATTGTCGTGTGACATATGTCTGTATTAACTGTACAACTTAATCTTTCAATTGGGATATCTACACTGAATAATGAATAATGAATTCAAGAGAATTCACTTAGTTGCAACTCCGCTAAACTACCAGTATTGCTTGGTTCTCTAATTCTTACTACCATTTTTTCTTTTTTTTTTAGGCTTTACACATTATTGTCATTGCATTTTTGAGTTCTTAAACTGAAAAATAACATTAAACGTCAACAAAGGACAAAGGGGAAGTAATTCAATTTATTTTACTATCTCCTTCCTAGAGAGAGAACTACTAGTAAAAACAATTTGAGATTTGGCAAACATTTTGTGTTTATCTGTAAAGTTGTTTTAAACCTGTTTGTTATGTATCCCAGGCAGGTTTATTCTTTGGTAAAATTCATTATTTTTAAGAATAACGATATGAATTCCAAACTCTGGGAAACTTTTATATTGCATTAAGAGACACCAAGGAGAGTTTGTTAATCTGTTTCTTCTAGATCATGTGAGACAGAACCAAATATTTGCCTCAAGCTGGAGAAACCCTGGCTTGGTATCCTAGAGCCCAACCAGGCTAGAAGAAGGAAGTTTCCTTCCACATCTATTTTCAGCCCAGGAAAGGTCAAGTTCAGCCCCTAGAGCTACCTTACATCAGTTTAAATCCGGAGACTGATATGACAAACTTGTAGGCTTATCTGGCTGGCAGGACCCAGTCATTCTAGTTCCAAGGATCTGAAAATCTTATCACATAGTACAGACACTGAATTAAGCATCTAAGAATTATTCAGTGTCACTCAGGTAAATCTGAATGATATCTTCTTGGGACTCTTTCACTCAAGGAGTTCCAGATAAGGTGTGTGTTTGACATTCAGAAGAGAGCAATCTAGACTCCAATCCTGAGCAGTTTGAAGAAGCTCCCATTGGCTGCCTGATGCTAATGGGAAATTCATGTTGTCAGTTTGACGGAAAGAGAAGATCAGATATGTCCAGGCAGATAGGGGATCCAGAGTGAACCCTTGAAGAGCTAGAGTTGCCATAGGCATCTAGGACCTCAAACCTTCTCCCAGCTAGATGACACTGAGCCTCTTGGAATGTTATTGGTGGATACCCAGTCAATTCCTTGGAATGACCTTATGAATAGTGACAGATCTGGAACATGTAACCATGATTTCTAACCACCCTTTGAGAAAGTCTGTGATGATACTTGCGTGTGTAAATGAAAAAATGAACAGGTATTGGGATCTGAGAACATTATTGAAGAGAGTTTTTTAGATATTCTGGAGAAAGAGAGGGTTATTACCTGGGCCTTCTTTATTAAACTCCCAAACTACAGGCAAAACACTGAACCATGTATATTGGCAAGGATCCCCTGAAAATCTATACTTCAAGGGGTTGATGGCTGGCTCAGCTTCAAAGAAGGGCAGAGGGAGGAGGTAAGTCAATTAAAATGTATTTAATACTTACTTGATTCAAGCACTGTGCTAGGTAAGCCTCACAACTTTGTCAAGTCTTCATCATAAAGAAGAAAAGGAGGAAAACAGCAGTTTATTACTATAATAGCAACAATAAACAAAATCACTTACGATGTAAAAGGAGATAAAAATAAGTAAATTACACTCAATCTTTTAAACATACTCTTGGATCAGGGATTTTATAAACTCATATCATTTTCCTCCTGTCTGTTACTTTAGGTCTTAAGATGAGATTGAGACTACCTACGTAAATCCTGCAGATCTCAGTGAAGTTTCCATGGGGACTTTGCTCACTTTTTTGCAATAGGGGGTAGCTTACTGAGCCTAGAGAAATGCCGCCAGTGTGTCAGAAGTCTGAGAATTCCAAGGGCAAAGATATGAAGTCTTACATGGGGAACTGAGAGAGACTGGTTTAGTGACATTTAAAAAACTTAACTGGTATCAAAGTTAACAGGGTTGGATGAGTCCTGTTCTGACAGATTATTTGATTGAGTGCTATATGATATTTTAGAATGGAAGTCCTAACTGACCAAACTTGACTGATATTACTCTATCCTTATCAGTAAAGCTTCATGCTCAAGACTTACTGTATGTGTGTTGGATATAGCAGTGCATAGGTAAGTAGACTGGATCAGGGCCTGGGCAGAAGAAAGTGTGAATTTCATAGACACCCTCACTTAGGGTTTTTGATTCTGAATGGGATGGGTATGCTGAACTGGAAAACAAAGTCACCAGAAGTAAGAACTACATCCTTCCACTTGGTCATAAATTCTGTTGTGAATGTTAGTGCAGAGCCTATTGTACTGACATCTTTATTGCCATCAGCAGGAATAATGAGAGACATTAGACTGTGGACTTTGAAATTGACCTATCTTAACATTTGCAAAAAGGTGGAGAACTTCAAACTTCAGTTCCTGAACACGTCAAGCTCAGTCTTCATACACAAAATGGACAATGTGAAAGCATTAATTGTTACTCTCTGGCTCATGAATCCAATAAGGGTTTCTGTCATCATAATAGATGCTATTATCTGAAAAACTTAACATCACTGAAACTAAATTTCTTATTTTTTGTAATTTTCTTCTGCTGCATGATAATAAATCATCAGATCACTTTAACTGAACGTCAACATTAAGGCAGTGTTAGTACGAAAGAACTTGTAAACCTGGTGATCTGGAGAGTCTGCCATTTTTTTTCTGATGTGGTTGAATACATCATCTCTCCCAACTGCGCTGATCACATTTTAGATTTAGGCCTCATTTACATAGTACATAAGCATGCAGAAAATATACCAAAGGTCAAATGAACACATCAAGAGTAAAATAGAAGAAATCCCTCAAATCATTATTTTATTCATTTTACTTGTCTTTTTTTGAATCTAATTAGAGTGCTAGCTAAGCCACCAAATAACTTTTTCTCAGAAGTACTTTAAAATAGAAACACACCCAGTATACAATAGCTAACCCAGTTACTTTCATTCATTGCCTATTTGTAAACTATTCACAGATTTCCATTTCAAGAGTATATTTCCTAGTGTTTCTGGGCAGTTCTTTGGGAGATCTTTCAAAATGAGCATGTTGTTTCAGAGCATTTATAACTACCATCTTATAGAAAATGAAATCTGCTCAAGATTTTAGCCATCCTTATTATTAACAAACACAGTACTGATGTTAAATCAATTGTGGTTCCTTTTTAAAAGCTGCCCTACATTTTCCTTGTATATGTTTTTTAACAATTTTCTGTCCATCTCTTGATATCATTTGTTAGTGACAAGAAGGTTAATAAAAATTTCTACATTTAAGCAAACAAATTAAAATATTTAGTAATTACCAGAGATTCCAACATTTTTGCCAACTGGAAAAAGAGAGAAGCCAGGGGAAAGAATATTTTAAGAGCAAATCTTTAGGCAACTGGTGACAAAATCCTTGTCCTTGAAGCTTATATAAATAACTTTCCAGTGTTTTTTTAACCTTTTCTCTCCCCTCCCCAGTCCCCTCAGCAATGAGGCATGTCACTCCACTTGTTCACATCCATCTTTTTTTATTGATGTCCACTTTGGTGTCTGTACAGGTCATCAATTTTGCTGCCTCTTAGGCAGCCAGTGGGAATGTACAAGTTAAGTCACTGGACTTTGTGTGTCAGGCTCAGGGAGGAGGGAAAGGGAGGAAGTGTCAGCTTTCTTTAGCACTAACAGTCCCAATCAGATACTGGCACTGGGCCTCATAAATCTTGTGGATGACCCAGGTGAACCCTGAGGCTCAGCGCTCACTGAAAACTGATCAGGCCTCTGCTTAGTTTAACAGGTCGTTCTCAGTGACAAGTGAAGGGTTCAACAAATGCACAAAACAGATATATATTAGTTGAAAAACTAATGGCTTTTAAAAGAATGTTTGACAATTGTTTAAGGCTGTCTGTAGATCCATTATACTGATAAACGACCAACATGGTGTATACTAAAGTGGAGCCGGTTAGGAGGATATCAACTTAAAGTTGGGGTTTTCTTTCTCTCTTCTTTTTTCTTTTATTTCTCTTTTGGTCATCTGGGTGTGAACTCCAGGAGCAACACATCCAGGAAATGTAGGAAAATACCTGTGCTGCATAGATCTAACCTTGCAGTCCAAGTGGAATTAAAAAGATTCTGAGACTGCCCTCAGTGACCTGCAATTGACCGCTTGAACTTCGAAGTTAGGGTCAGTTGGGGCCCAGAATAAGAGGTCAAAAGCTGGTCAGCTTTCCCTAGCCCTAACATGCTGAATAGGAAGACTTTATTGCTGTGATTTATGCAATTTGCCGAGACAGGTTAAGGAGACCTTAAAACACACCACAGGGCTCACTTGTACAGGGACACCCTCTTCTTGAAAAATAAATTTTGATTGTCCAGCTGAAATCTCTTGGGGATACGCCTTGAAGTATTTTACCCTCTGTGTCTACAGATTCATTCCCACACTCGACCCCTGAATGTGACAGGGTTAGTGTTTCCAGATTTATTTAAACAATACAAATGCACCAAATGAAGCACTTTCAAACCTGATTAATTGCAAAGGCAGAATAACTATTGGTAATGAATTATTTGGGGGAGCAGTAAACTCCTTTAAAAGTTAACTCTTAAATCAGTTGCTTCAGAGGTCCAAACATTAATAATAAAATCTTATTACACATACTTAATATTTAATACTACAATACTTAAACCATTCCAAATGAAAAATTTCAAGATTCAGGTTTGTCTTCAAAATTTGGTTCTTGTGAACTATTATAATTGATACATTTTCAAGCTTTTTTTGGTATAATAGAGATACAAATTTTTCTGTTTTTATTGAGAATAAATTTTAGGACCCTTAAAAATAAGTTTCTTTTCCTAGTCTGTGCCTACTGGAGTCAGAAACAGATCATGATTTCCACTTTTATAGCAATTTGCAAGATGTGGTTTCCATTCTTTGTTTAGCTTCCCCATTTATAGCAAACCAACAATGATGATCTGGTTTTTGTGATACAAGTCGTGGTATAGCCATGAATGTCAGTTTTACTCAGGCTGAAAGCAAAAAAAATTGAACCCAGGTCTTTTACGAATGAAAAGCTACTTGGTGCTATAAACCTTTAAGCCACCTCTCTGCCTTTTTACAGGGCATTTAGTGCTTCTGGGTGCATGTGCCTCCATAACTCAAATTGGCTCTGATCTAATAAATGCAATTCACAAGGTATTAGTCTATAATGTGGTCTAATTTCGTTTGGTAAATGAGAGAAAAAGGTAAAACTGTGAAAGATATTCACTTTGAAATATGGCTAGTTTGTAACATTCAGCAGCAAATTTCCATAAAGGTTTTAAAGATACAATTTAAAAAGGAAGTATGTGTGTCCCAAATATGTGTTTGCATGCTGGACTGGATGACTCACTAGACACTCTATCAGTTTGTTGGGTAAATAATAACCAATCAAGTTTGGTTGGATTTGAATCAATTTGTATAAGAAGTTTATGACAGGACAAGCTTAAAGGTTATAAATTAACAAATGTGTGGAAAAAATGTTCTGCACAAATATAATTTACCTGATTAACCTCAAGACCTCTCTGTTTTGTCAAGGTCACAATGATTTTTTCTTTCCCCCTCTTAACACTGCCCAACGATGTATTTTCTTGGATACAGGGCCTAGCAGTAAAAGACACATCTCTAATGTGCCTTGAAAAACTTCTTACGAATGTTCTTTGAAAACTACACAATATTCTCTTTTGGGAGGATGAAGGGGTGGAGGGATGGAAAAGACCCACTATCTTGCATCTTTTTACTATAATTCTTTGCCTATGGTGGTGGAAAGCCTACCTGTCATCTAGGTTAGGGATATGAGTGAAGTCTGTTAAGGATCGCTCAAGATAAATTAAGGAAGGGACAAGAAGCTTCAAGCAGGGACTCTCCCTTCTGATCGAACTCATAACCTTTGTCTTCTCAGCAGCACAATTGTCTTTTACCAGTGGGTTCCCGCACTTTAGTGTGGCTAAAATATTGTTTTCCTGCTGCATTTAATCTGTTGTAAAAAGGGTATCTTCATTCTTGAACAATAAAAATTAAAGCTAATGTTCCCAGTTTACTGTAAATAGCTTTTTGAAAACTTAGTTAATTAAATCTTCCATTATGAAGTATTTTCTATTACTAGAAGAAATTAAAAGTAGATAAGAGTGCAGGACAGCCATTATTGAGGTTACTGAAGATCCAAAGAGATGTTGTATTGTGAGAATGATTCCAGAGAAAGTCTGTGATTAAGCAAATCTCTAAAGAAATGTAAGTTTGCCATACCAAAAATCACTATTGATCGATTGGTATTTTTGAAAGCTCTGGCATCAATCAATGAGTAATTTTATCTTTTGCCCTTGGTACTAACTGTTGATTGATTCATGGATGACTTTGTTAAAAAATAAGCAGATTAATATTGAAAACTTGGTAGTAAGTAATAAATTATTACTTATTAATCCAGTTTGGTATATAGTACAGCCCTCTTTGGGCAGTTCAATCACCCTCATTCTACATGGACTAAACCTACTCGACTTTTTGTGTTATTCCTTTAATTCATGCCAACTCAGTCTGCAGGATTTCCTTTTGCTCAAAATGTATATTGGTGAGTCTTTGAGAAAATGAATGCTTTCCATTGCTTTACTTGGGGTTTGTCTCTCTTTGGGTTGAAAATTAAAATAGAAAAATATGATCTTGGTTTCTTATTATCACCAACAGTTTTTGCAATTTCAAGCATGTCAATTTTAGGTATTGTGGAAAAATGCTACCTCAAACAACATAGAAGTTCTGTTTTTTCCGGAGAGCAAGATAACCTTACGGAGAGAAAATGGTTGTCATCTTAGTCTGCCATGAAGCACCACTGACAATAATTGGCGATTGTGTTCCAGACCTGAGACACAGCAAGCTGCTCACTCCTATGCACGGCAATTGGCTTTATTCAACAGCTTCACGTCACCAGCAGGGTCTGGGAGGATTGCCTCTATGGATGCCTTAGGAATAATTTTACCCTCTGTGTATTTCTCAGCTCTGCTGTTCTAGCATCTCATATTTAACTTATCTCAGGGAGTCTTTGTCTAACAAAGAAAAAAGTGTTTAAATTAATAGGAGGTTAATTTTCCTTGAAAACCAATGTAATAATTACAATAGAAATATTTCTATTAACATACTCAGTTCAACATTTTGAAGGCCTATAATCACAAAGAGGATAACTTCATTCTTTCTTTATGCAACCCAGATAATATATTGATATACCTTTCATCATTTTGTTTCAGTGAAAATAAGAACCAATATATTAATAGTAAGGCTTCACTGTGAATATTCTACTCAGTGTTTTTATCTAAATTCACTCTTTTAAACCTCATAATAATACTATTATCTCCATTGAACAGATGAGGAAACTGAGGTTCAGAGACCGTAAAACTCAAGGACAGTGGTAATGGTGTTGAGATCCTGTGCTCATGAACATGCTACACCATATCAACTAATTAATGTAATTGATTAAACTGGGGCAACTCTAGGCAAAATTATGCAGTAGAAAACTACTTGACATTTTTAGTGTCCTCTTCTGGTACTCTCTTATATTCAGGAGCAGTCTTTTCCCCATCCATTTATGTGTCTTCCATTTATACTTTATCTGCAAGAAAGAATGTAGTATTCATCTTTTACATATTGACTAAATCCATTCACACTAATATGATACCTTTTTCTAAGTAATTTACATTTGTGTATTCATTCCTTTCACATATAGCTATTGAGGCTTTATTTTGTTCCAGAAACTACTCCTCCCTTTTTTTTTCTGTTCTGTCCTTCCTTCCTTCTTTCCTTTCTTCTCTCCTTGTCTCCCTTCCACTTTCCTTAGCTCCCTTTCTTCTTTCCTAAAAATGTCTGCGCCTCAGCAAACAGATGAAGGAGATGGAAGGTCTTTTTGTGGCT
Organism: Theropithecus gelada; assembly: GCF_003255815.1. Taxonomy (NCBI): domain Eukaryota; kingdom Metazoa; phylum Chordata; class Mammalia; order Primates; family Cercopithecidae; genus Theropithecus; species Theropithecus gelada. The sequence continues at coordinate 88,507,655 of NC_037673.1, read as the reverse complement.
TTTGAAATTTTGCTAAGCCACACACTGGCCTCAAAATGAACCTTCTCTAACTATTTTGGAGAGAGGGAAGCCTAAAGGGTCAGCACATCACTCACTCCTCCAGGACCAGAGAGTCCTAATCCCTGGGAGAAGCTTAAAACAATGCATGGAGACCTATCTGAAGCCTTTACTAACTCCTCTGGATTTTAGAGGCTCAGATTCATAGATGTAGGCAGGCAAGCAAGCATTTCATTCAAAGTGCACAAAGTACAATGATCTCTAGTCATAAGCTGGTAGAGCATGCACCCTAACATTTTAAGGGGAAAGACAACAGTGGTTCTTTTGGTTGATGTGATAGGGTATTTGAGTTTTGCCTTTAGCTTTGCCTTTTATATGCAAGGTTGCAAATGAAAAATTAATTGAAACTATAATATTTTACCAAAAATTTTATGGCAACTATTCAGAACATGAATGAATTCATTTAAAATAATTCCATGTTTGCAACAAGATTTGTGCTTTTAATGAATGTAGTCTAAACCATGGGTTTAATGCAGAATCAAGTCAGTTAAACTTCATGCTTTTTCTAGCCCTGTTGTAAATGTTTTTTATAGTTCTAATGCTTAAGGGACTTTTGTCAAACTTTTTGGTGACAACTAGATAAAAAAGAAAACCAGTTATTTGGCTCTATTTCTCTCCAGAGCTGGCAGTGAACAAGCATTGCAGAATGCAATTGGCAGAGCCAAATACACACAAAGACAATGTAATAACATTTCAAATGAACAATTCCATAGGGTTCTTTGTTGAAAGTGTTATCTTGTCTCTTTTTAGTGATTTAGTGTTTTTTTTTCTAGATTCCATTCCAGAGCTTACAAAAAATCAGACCTATAAATAAGAAGACAAAAACACAATGTTTTATACATATCTTAACCACCAGAATACATCCAGGGAAAAGGCTAAAATAATAAAAAAAAAATAAAATTGCAATTTGTTGAAATGCTACTTTTTGTGACTTTTCAGTGTTTAACCTATGTTTTTATACCCACATTTATTCCGGAAATGTTTTAAGTTTCCTCAATAGCAAAAAGCAAAAGCAGCATAATATCATAAATTTAAAAGTTGCCACGAAAAAGGAATAACAAAATTGAACATGAAATAGAATAAAAATGACTAAAGAAGATGAGTACGTGAAAAGATGCACAACAACCTTTAGGGAAATTTAAGTTAAAAGTTTTGGAGAAATTTAAATTAAGACCTCAGCGAGATGCTACTGCACACCTATTAGGATGACTTAAATTAAAATACTGACAATACTGAGTGCTGGCCAGAATGTGGAGCAAATGGGATTCTTGCACATTGCTGGTAAGAATACAAATGGTACATCCACTCTGGAAAACAGTTTGACAATTTCTTATAAAGTCAAACATATATCTACCATTTGAGTTAGGAATACCACTCCTGATGCTTACTCTATGCAAATGAAATTTTATGTTGACACAATGCCTGTATATGAATGTTTATAGCAGTTCTATCCCTTACTGCCCAAACTAAAAATAATCCAATGCCTTCCAATGAGTGAATGGATAAACAAACTGTAATGCACTCATACCACGGAACACTAAAAGGGAATAGGCTACTGATACATGCAATAATTTGGATGAATCTAAAAAAATGACATGCTGAGTAAAAGAGGTCAGTGTTTAAAGGGTACATACTGTATGCATCAATTTTTATGGCATTCTTGAAAAAACAAACTACAGTGATGGAGAATAGCAGAGGTTGCCGGAGTTGCAGTGGAGAAAGAGTGTAACTAGAAAGGATAGAATGAAGAGGCTTTTGGTAATGACAAAACTCTTGTATCCTGATTGTGATGGTGGTCACACAAATTGATGTATGTGTTAAGACACATTAAATTGCATGCCAAATTAAAAAAATAAAATAACTAAAGATGTAGGTTTTTTAATCCGGCTCTAGGTTTTCTAATGGGTAAAAGGGAATTTGTTGAGTTATGCAATTTACAAGACACATAATGGAGAAGAAAACATTGGATGCACTGAGGAATTCAACTACTATGTATGTTGATAAAAGATGTAACTTTGCAAAGAAAACAATGCATGATGCAAAGGATAAAGTCCTGTGTGAATAATAAGAAGTATCACCAAAATGTTTCTTTTTGGGTCCCTCAATGTAGGCAGATGGCATCATAACAAAACACAGTAAAGTTAATTTGAGGTGTATCAACTCTACATACTCTACAAAAAGATTTTTTTTAAATTTTGCCCATTCCAGAGCATATACTCCAGAACATACTTTCTAAAAATATATGTTTATTATATATCATTTAATATAAATTTTATATATTAGTTTACCTCCCAAATTATATATAAGGACTACTTTTAATAATTATAAGCATAAAACAATGTTAAGGAAGAAGATGCAAAGTGTGAGCATTAACTCACAAAGATAAAATTAGTTTTGTGGCATCTGTAACATCTCATTGCAATCATACTTTGTGTGTGGGAGTAAAATATCACTTTTCAACAGTATTTTAATGTCATAAGGTTTAAATAAGAGTGTGATGTTATACACATATAAGTGATACATAGTCTATCAAAGTTAATAATTTAAATTCCCTATTCAGTCACTTCTGTTTAAAAAAACTTAATTTACAAGTTTAGTCCTGGAAAAACACAACAATAAAATATAATATATTTTACACATTAAATGCTTTTCCTCGTGTTTTGGTTATATGGGACAGAAGAGAAAACCTGTCTGGTTAATATTTGACATTAACTAAGTCATGAATGTCATTAACTGCCATAAATGTGTGTGTATATTTGTTTGTTGGCATGCCTGGGAAAATTCAGCATAGTATTTCACTAACATTATTAGAAGCAGCATTGCTCTAGACTAAATCGTTCCTAATCTCTTGGAATTATCAAAGAGATAATGGGAAACTCAGAAGAGGTACATTATACTACAATAGCAAAGCTTTGTATTGTTGAATGCTTCAGTATAGATCACTGCTATTTTACCTATTACATTTGAAATTTTGTAACCTTCCTTACAAAATCCTTACATATCTCAAATATGAGCTTTCTCCAACTCTGCTGAATCTTTTCTAGGCAGCAATTTACCAACTCAGGTCATTCTGATTCTAATGGGTTGGGAGTTCTGCCTACCCAATGCCATTTTGTTTAAGGTTTATTGCTAATTATGGCATTCCTTAAAAAAAACCCAAAACTTAAATTTCATCACTTTTTTGGGGGAGTCTAACCATAAGCCCTATTTGCCAATATGCCCTAAATATATCATAACTTTTTTGTCCTTTTAAAAAAGTTTTTAATTTTTAATTTTTGTGAGTACACAGAAGGTGTATATATTTATAGAGCACATGAGATGTTTTGATACAGGAATTCAATGTGAAATAATCACATCATGGAGAATGGGGTATCCAGGCTCTCAAGCATTTATTCTTTGTGTTACAAACAGTCTGATTATACTCTTTCAATTATTTTTAAAAGTAAAATTAAGTTATTATTGACTATATTTTCCCTGTTGTGCTATCAAATAGTAGGTTTATTCATTCTTTCTAATTACATTTTTCGTACCCATTAATCATCCCCACCTTCCCCTCAACTGAGCCCCCATTACCCTTCCCAGCTCCTGGTAACTATCTTATTCTCTGTGTCCACGAGTTCAATTATTTTGATTTTTAGATCTCACAAATAAATAAGAACATGCTATGTTCGTCTTTCTGTGCCTGGCTTATTTCATTTAACATAATGAACTCCAGTTCCATCCATGTTGTTGCAAATGACAGGATCTCATTCTTTTTATGGCTGAATAGTATTCCATTGTGTATACATACCACATTTTCTTTATCCATTCATCTGTTTATGAGCGCTGAGGTTGCTTCCAAACCTTAACTATTGTGAACAGTGCTACAACAAACGTAGGAATGCAGATAACTCTTTATTATACTGCTTTCCTTTTTTGGGGGTATATACCCAGCAGTGGAATTGCTGGATCGTATGGTAATTCTGTTTTTAGTTTTTTAAGAAACCTCCAAAGTGTTCTCCATAGTAGTTGAACTAATTTACATTTCCACTAACAATGTATGAGGGTTCTCTTTCCTCTACATCCTTGCCAGCATTCTTTGTTGCCTGTCTTTTGGATATACACTATTTTAACTGAGGTGATATTATATCTCATTATAGCATTGATTTGCATTTCTCAGATGATCAATGATGTTGAGTGCCTTTTCATCTGTGTGTTTTTCATTTGTATGTCTTATTTTGAAAAATGTCTATTCACATCTTTTGCCCATTTTTAATCAGATTATTAGATTTTTTTTTCCCATAGAGTTATTTGAGCTCTTTATATATTCTGGTTATTAATCCCTTGTCAGAAGGGGAGTTTCTAAATATTTTCTCCCATTCCATGGGTTGTCTCTTTGTTGATTGTTTCCTTTGCTGTGCAGAAGGTTTTTCTTGATGTGGTCCCATTTGTTCATTTTTGCTTTGGCTGCCTGCGCTTGTGGGGTATTGCTCAATAAGTTTTTGCCCAGACCAATATCCTAGAGAGTTTTATCAATGTTTTCTTGTAGTAATTTCATGGTTTGAGGTCTTAGAGTTAGTCTTTAATCTATTTTGATTTGATATTTTTTGTATGGTGAGAGATAGGGGTCTAGTTTCACTCTTCTGCATATGCATATTCAGTTTTCATAGCACCATTTATTGAAGAGACTGTCTTTTTTCCAGACTATGCTCTTTTTGTCTTATTGACATCTTTTTATAGTCAGCAAATTCTTTCCCAAGAGGAAATTGGACACAACTCTTTCAGTTTATATGTGTACCTTTTGATATTCTGAAGAAATCATGTCGCCTTGAGGCCTAATGTCAAGTTACTTACATAAAGAATAATTTTGTGATCCAGTGTGGGTCAGTATGAAATAAAATGATGGCTGTTTCATATTTCATGACAATGACAATTCAAGATGAATGGCAATCTAGTTGTCAAACTCAATGAACATAATGAACATATTCCCCAAAATATATAAAGCATGTGATAACTAAGCCAGGAATACAATGTTTGTAAATTGTGTCAAGGAGACACATCTTATTGATTACATTTTATCTTACTTTACACCAGTTTAAAAGCCTTTAGGTTTTCTTTATTGCCCTAAGGAGAAAACTCTAAATTCTTAGGATGGCATAAAGTTCCCTCTAGTATTTGTGTCCTAGTTATTTTTATAGTCCAACATCTTACTTGCCTATACATACCCCATGATATAGTTGTCTACACTATGTGAAGTGGCTGTTTGTGTGTGTAGTTCTATCAGCCTGAAACATTTCTCCTCCCTGTGTGGTGGGCAAACTCTTCAAAGTCCATCAGAACTGGTCACTTAGGTCATTTCTATGAAGACTTCTTGTTCTAAAGTAGACTTAGGTCCACAGGATGCTGTGTCCAACCCTAAAGAGAAGCTGTAACATTGTTTTCAATCATTCATTTATTTGCCAGTTGCCTCCATCTTACTGAATTTTTGGAGAAAACTTTTGTATCATCTGACCTTATAAGACTGGTATATAGTTGATTTTCAATAAATACTTGTTGACTGAACTAAATGTGTGTGGCAGTGGTAATGGTGGGAGGGGATTGCATTCAAGGCTGGGAAGAGGAAAGGTACACACAAAACAGCTTTCCCTCTGAGGACTAATTTGAGAAAACTCAATACACAACTGTGAGAAAGATATTGCAGACAAGACTATTGACTGGGATTTATGAACTGTGCCCAGAGAACAGCAGGATTTTTAAGGCTCTATGGACGTAAGTGTTCCATAATGTTTTAGAAGTGAAAACAAAAGAATTGGGAATTACTAAGATGTCCACACCTTTCAGTGTGAGTCTTAAATTAATTTACCCATTACACTTTTTAAAAAACCCAATTTAAACTGAAAAACTGCTATAAAATTTCTCTGTGACCTTGGGAAAGTCATTTAACAAGACCAGGCCTCAAAATGCTCATCAAAGAAATGAAAAGGATTTAGTATTCACACCAAAACAATATTTTGTTCTTCAGTGACATCTTAATAGATTAACAGCAGCCATATTTTACAGGATTAACACATAGAATCTGACTTCTTTCCCTGACTTTATTGATGGGTTGCTCAATAATCTCCCTACCCAACTTGTTTTCTCTCATCAGCTTGCTACAATATTTAAAATTCCCACCAGGACCTTCTTGAGTTCAGGATTATCTCTAGAATGCCTTCTTTAAAATGCAAACAAATTATCTAGAAGATAGATACATAAACTCATTAATACATATTCAATATGGATTAGTGATCTTTAAAACTTAAATCTGATCGGGTCACTACCTGACTTAAAATCTTTCAACAGCTTCCCAGTGGGCTTAGAATAAAGACAAACTGCTTAATGCGGGCTCTGAGCCCCAGCACATTCAATTCCATCTCCCTGCTCACCTCTCCAGCCTCATCCCCACTGTTCTCCTCCTCCTCTGTGAGCTCCAGCCACTCTGCCTTCTTTCAATCTCTGGCAGTCACCCTGCTTCCACCTGCTGCAGGAATCTTATATTTGCTGTGCCCTTCCCCTGAAATACTTTTCTGTAGTTTACCTACTTAGTGCCTATAAATCTTTCATTTCTCACTTAATTGCTGCCTTTTCAGGGCAGTGTTCCCTGACCTAATTTATGACGTCAAGTTCTCCTAAACTGGACTCCCCTAGCACCATGCACCTCCGTTTCCTTGTCTTCAGAGTCCTCCTTCCACAATTATCAGATTGCTGACTGCCTTCCTCACTAGATTGTAAACTCCTTGAAGACAGGAATTACATCTGTTCCTTACTGCCTATCATGATGCTTATGCCCTTCATAAATATTTGTTGAATGAATGAATACAGGATTAAATGAATGAATATATAAATATATCATTCAGATTAGTCAGCTCTGAGATTTAAAGCATGGAACTTTGTGGAATAAGATTTAAGACAAATTAAAAGCCAGTCTTCCCAGTGAAAGATCCCAGATTCCCCACTCGTCCTTTAGGCTGTTTCTCCTCTTCCCTCTTCTCCTTCTTCTTCACTTCCTTTCAGCCATGCTGACGTCCTTGTGGTTCCTGGAACACACCAAGCATTCCCTGATCTTAGGGTCTGGGGCATAGGTCATTTCCTCGTAGGAACTCTCCTCCAGGAGTCTGCACGGCTAACTTCTTTACTCAGAAGCCATCTTCTCAGTGAAGCCTATCTTGACCATCCTGTTTGAAAGTACAATCCTTTCTCTACTTGCCACCCCTTGCCAATAACTCACCTTCTTTACCATGCTTTATTTTTTTCCCTCATAGCCATATTATCTTCTAACATCTCATACAATTTACTTGTTTATTATATTTATTTACTGTTTCCCATCTTAGAATGTAAGCTTCTGGAGGCCAGGGATCTCTGTTTGGTTCATTGATATACCCACATACCTGACTGGAACAATACCTAACCACATAGAGTGGGTGCTCAACAAATATTTGTTGAATGAATGAAGGGAAGGCCATGGGCAGGAACCTCATCCAGATGAAGTGTACAGTGAAAAATACCAGGCAATAAGCAGCCCCAGTGGAGAGCAGCAGGAAGGAGGCAGGGTTTTACAAACAGTCATCTGCTTCTCCATTTTGCATTAGGCCCAACCCTACTTTTTATTTAATGAACATAGTGAAAGATTCTAATCTACTCCAAAATAATTTATATAATAGATAGGCTTATGGGCATGACCACACTTCTGACAAATGAGAGATTTCTGCCTTTGAGTTCTGCTGTGTAAACATGACAGATGGTTATATAAACATAGTACTTAAGAACTGTATTTGGCAAAGGAGCAAGAAATATTCTTACAATGACATTCTGCACTTTTCTTTACAAGAACCAGAAAATTTTATAAAGACATGAAGTTCCTTTCCCTTAAATCTGTAAAAAGTGTCTATTACCGTGTTCACCCAAGTCAACCATATTTCCAAACTGTTCAAACTGTATTGCTCTTTCTGTAACTGGACAACAAAGGCTAATTTAATATTTAGAAAAATGTATTTAAGCTTTGATCTTTAATGTTGACTAATTATTTGATATTTCTTTAACTCCTGAAAATCTCAAGACTCATGAAGTACAACAAAGGAAGAAGAAAAATGCAAGTATCTTAAAAACAGTTTTTATTAATATTAATATATTGAAGTGGGAAATTTTCTATTCAGTGGACAATTTTAACTGAGTTAGGTTTAAACTTAATTATATCAGACTTAGAGGATGTTATCTAATTTTTGAGGTCAACCTTGAGATCATAAGGAAGATAATACAGACTTTATTCTCAAATACAGCTCCCAGGAATGTATCTAGCTTATGAATAAACAGATTAAGAAGGATCTTTTGTTTCTTCTGTTACTCTTGCTCTTTGAGTCAAGATTCAAAGATCATGATTTCTCTGCCTACACTTCCTCTAAGTTGCTTTTCTCCCAAAGGATGGTTTTATATGGTGGTACCCCTCCTACCCCTACCCACCCCCGAACCACCTTCAGCCCCTCATCTGTCTCCAGCCTTCAGTCTTTTCAAGACAATAAAAGGAAAAGAGAGCTAATCACACACAGTCCACACTCTGGCCTTCTTAATGAAATGATTTAGGTTACTGAAGTTCTCTCTATTAATGTTGTAGTTGTAAAAACTATGTGTATTTCATTAAAATTTCTTACGACTTTTGTTACATTGGCATCGATATCTCATATTTTATAGGAATATTTCTAATTGATATCCATGATCTAGATATCAAGTACCTGGACAATGACATGTGTTCTGTAATAATGGCTATTTAAAGCAATAACTCAGAAAAGGACCAAACCAAACCAAACCAAACTGTGGGTAGGTGAGATCATGAGATATTTGGCTTGAATCTGAGAGTCACAAACCTTGTTATTTAAAAACTGGAAAAACTGGGAAAGCTTCGTTGTCTCCATGAATTTTAAAGAGTGCACAAGCTTAACCCACTGAACACAACTCTGAAATGTTTCTAATTCCCTTATTATCAAGGAAGGTAGACCAGAGAGTGCGGAGAGAATTTTACCTCAGGGAAATGTACCGCTGCACATTCTCAGTAACTGTATAGTCCATTTCTGCCTGTATGCTTGAAAATTAACAGCATGTTAACAGGACTATTGCCTACACTTGTGACACTGTCTGCATAGGATTAGGCCATTAAATATTGATGGAGATAATTGTTCCTGCACTTGAACATCAGAAAGATGGAACTAAAAGTAGTTTAACTAGCATTTGCCTTTATGCTTGGTAAATAGAGGGCTGGATTTCAAAGTACAGAAGGATAAGTATTGCCATGTACTCAGCTCCATAGCCAAAGCATCATTGATCAGAAAGTGTGGTTTGTAAAAATGTTATAGTAAAAGTTAAATGAAACAATTCAGCTGAGCCTTGGTGAAATTTACTGGAATAGAATGCGATATAACTGTGCATTTAGAACATGCAAGCATGATTTCTTGCCATTTGTTGAATTATTTTTTATTTTAAAATGAAATTCACATGTGCTATGGGAAGAACTGCTGTTGTAGTTAGTGTATTTTATAATCTGGAAGATATCTTATACTTTTATCAGATAATGCCTTAGGCAGGCCAACTGATTGAATAAAAGTCTCTAAGGCTTACTCTACTTTATTGCTGTGCCTTGAAATTGTTTGTCTTCCAAACTAGGTTTTTTCTTGAAAGATTGTGTCCTGTTCATCACCTTAACCTCAGTGCCTAGCACAGTGCTTAACACATCCTAGATAATCAATAAATATATGTCGAATGAATGTTTGTAATATCATCCATAACCTTGATATTGTTACACAGTCTTAGATATATCTCATCTGATGGAACTGAGTTTCACCAGATTTGAATGATGACACTGGAGTTTACATTATTGGTAAAAACAGGGATGTTGGCGACCAGCAGACTTGTTTTTGGATCTAGGCTCTATTATTTACTAACATGTGATTTGGAGCAGATTATTTACAATTTTTAACTCTTACTTTTTTTATTAGTAAAACGGGGATAATATTCCCTATCTCATAAAACTGTTTTGATAATTAAGTAATGTATTTAGAAGATCTATCCATAGTGCCCAGAACACCACAGCTTCTCAATGGCAGAAATTACTTTTAAAAATTGCATTCAAAAAGAATTTGAGCGATTTCAAGGATCTATCCAATGGGTCTGTCTTTTATCCAGAATGTGGTAAACAAGGAGAAAGAAAATAATGCAAGTGTCCTGAAAGCAAAATACTAGGGGATTATTTGTTTAATTAAAATGACTTTCAGTCTTATTTAAGTTTATCTTTATTTATTTATATATCTTTAATATTCTAAGCCTGTGTGGCATGAATCACTTGCTGGGTAAACTAAACATACCTAAAATTAAATCAAAATGTATCTCTGGATTTGGTTATAACCACTGTTATTATGGGCTGAATTTTATGCTTTTCCCTAACCCCCAAATTCATATGTTGAAGCCCAGTATCTAAGAAAATGACTGATTTGGATCCAGAGTTTGTAAAGAGGTTATTAAATTAAAATAAGGCTGCTAAGTGGGTCTTTATTCAATCTGATTTGTGTCCTCATAACAGCAGATTAGGACTCTCAGAAGAGACACAAGAGGCGTGGCCACACAGAGATAAAGATCATGTGGGGACTAAGTGAAAAGGCAGCCATCATAAGCCACAGAGAGAGAACTCAGAAGAAACCAGCTCTGCTGACACCTTCATCTTGAAAGTCTAGCCTCTAGAACTGTGAAAAAATAAATACCTGCTGATAAAATACCTGGACTGTGGTATTTTGTTAAGACAGCCCTAGCTAACTAACACAATTTTATACACTAAATAAAGTCCAATTCAATTTTAATTTTGTAGAAACTGAAACAAATAATTTAAAGATTTACTTAGTAAATTACTTCAGATTGGGATCAAATATATACATGATATATGAAAATGTAAGAAATGGATATTTAAATAAGTATACCAGTACATAAAAATTCTAGTGCCTGTTTTTGTTCTTTTTTTTTTGAAAGCCACTTATCCCAACAATAAAACTGATGCTCAAAATATTGTGGGACCTATCTTTATACTCTGTAATTATGCACTCAAGAAAATAAGTTTGACTATATTACGGTCACTCCATTTTTGTTTATTTGTTTATGTTATTCAGCTTATCATTTAAACATTTTTTCACTGCAATCATTACAAGTTTTGTTGTTTCTTAGCATTGAATCTACTCTCAACGGATGATGACTTTTCACCATGAACTTTGAAAACCGTTCCAAAGAAAACTTCAAAAAGGTTTTGAGTGCTTAGGATCAATGTCGATCCAGTGGGTACCTTGATGTTTTACCTCCTACAGTCTGAAGCTCTTGTACCCACTGGCATAATCTCCTGCATAGGTGTCCCTGGTGCTATTCTATTTCCTTTGGTAGCCTGCTGGGTGCATCTCCCTGATGCTGTGTTTCCCAGGGTTCACAGATTTATGGTGTCATTTGATTTTTGCTTTTCAAATATCTTGAAATATTTCTTTTGGCTGACCTTGTTTAGGTGTGCTTCATTTTAGCTGTCTGTCAACTAACTTCCCTGTGCAGGCTGTTTCTAAGCCTCCTTATGCCCATCCTTTGCTTTGGTTGTTACATCCTGCTCCCTTTCTCTTCAAATTTTACTTCCTTAGATTCAGTTATGTTACTTAAGCTGGTTAAAATTGCTCTTAGTTTCTGATACTATCAGTGCAGTGGAAGGGAGGCAACAGTGTGAGAGTTAAGTGAGGACCCTAAGGTTGGACTGTCTGAGTTCGAATCTCAGCTTTGCTTGTTGCCACTAACTGTGATTCATTTGACTACTTACCTTTCTGAGGCTCAGCTTCCTTCTTCTTAAAATGGTGTTTTCGGATACCTACATTATTGGTCATTGTGAGATTAAATGAGTTGATAAGTGCAAAGCGCTTAGCAGAGAGCTTGGCACACAGTAGGCCCTCAGGAAATGTTAACTGTTGCAATCATAGAATATCTGTTTCTAGGAAGTAACAATGTGCATGCCTCAGCAATGGCTGACTCCTGTGCAAAAAATGCATGCTGGAAATCCAGTTGCCTCTGAAAAGCTGTGAGTTGTTACTTTATTTCAGAAGCCACATGAAGATGAATTTCATGTCTCCTATCTTTGAGTGAGGCCAAAACCAAAAGCAGCTGGTTTTCACCCAAGAAAGTGACCCTGAAAATTATCATTGCACATTTCTCTCCCACTTTTGTTTCAAATTAGACTCCTCAAAGTCTCCACGTGGATAGGAGGCTATTTAATATTTCATTTGATCCCATTTTGATACTAGAAACATGTAGTCTTTGGGTGGGAGAAGCAGAAAGTAACCGAATAAATTTCAACAACCTTAATTTGGTTCAGCTCAAAACTACATCTGTAACATTTCCATTGAAGTTCCAACTTCTATCATTCCCAAAGAACAGGACAATGTGAACCCCAAAGGAACAAATTCATTAATACTAACTAGAAGTGCATTTTGGCATCTGTGAGATGAAGAATTACAAATTCAATTCATCTGGGCCATTTTTAAAAGTTCTTCTTACCTGCTGGTCTCAGGAAGGAAGGAGTCATCATTGCATGACATAAGAGAACACAAATACTGCGGTTGAAGCCCGTGGAGGTGCTCAGTGTGTCTGTCTTAACACATATTCATGGTGGGATGAGTCATATGCTCACTCATTTTTAGTTACATTTATTGACCAAGCTAAAAGTGTTACTTAAGACATATTAAAAACAGATGTTAAAGGCTAGACACCATTTTCTTTTAAAATTATTTTTAAAGGAAGGCTTAATGCATATTCATATTCAATTTTGTAATCCCTTTCATTTCAACTACACCAAATTTCTAGTGTCCATCCTAGAGAACCTCTGTAGAATTCGAAAAGCGACAGTTTTTACTTTGAACTTTTTTCTATGTAGATAGAGTTTCATTCACAACCAGATAAAGATATCTTTGTATCCTACTTATTGTAATAATAGACCGGATGGATTCTTGGTAAAACCTGAATATTTTTAAATGCTCTATATGTTCTAGCTCTAAATTGCATGTTTTAAGCATATTGCTTTGAAATCCTGAAAAAAATGCATACTGAATTTTGATGTGTTCTAAAACAGTCATGAAAATTAACATCTTCCCTCAGCCCAGGGCCAAACAGATTTTTTTGCAGGGCCAAATTAGAATCTGCCTACAGGCTTCAGATAAAAAAAGGTAGCAAGCAGGCAACTTTTTAAAGTCAGAAAAGGCAAAGTAATCTTACATGGCTATCTTTTTTGGTAATCTAAGTAGCTGGGGAAGGGAAAAATCTTTTAATTTAGCCGTAACCCTCTAGAGTATGTGGATGTTGGTTGATCTTTGCCAGGATTTAAACAGGCATAATGGTACTGTATATCCTTTAGGCAACTAATGGTTTTAATGGACCTATAAGTTACTGGGAGTAGAACTTACAAGGCATGTTAACTAGGTACTCTTTAAAAAAAATTTAAGATTCACATTTGAGTAGACTTAACTTATTATATGGAACTGGGAGGTCAGAAGCCAGAACCATAGATTACTGATTACAGATCACCATTTCTATCTGCTCTGAAATTCCATAGGTGAAACTAACAGCATGGACTACAACAGAAATTAGATTGAGTGCAATAGCAGAGAAGCAATCCAGATGACACCAGGAAAGGAAAGAGAGCATAGTGCAGTCCAGAAATAGAAGGTCTGGGAATAAGAGCATGTGAGCTTGGAGACTCTGTGATGCAGAAATGTGGATATAGATGCATAGAACCCAGGACCAGTTCGTTCAAGAGACATTTATGGGCACCAACTACACACCCAGAAGTATGCTAGATGTGGAGGGTCAAATACAAATAAGACAGTCTCTGTTCTCAAAGAGCTCAAAGTCTGTTGAAAGGACCATAAGAGGATGAAGGGAAAGCAACCTAGAAGAGCTAATATGAATAAGAATGAGCAAACATTTTTTGAGTGCTTAAGATGGCCCACTCACTATTTTCAGCCTATTAGTCTTTATTTTCAATTGTATAACAACTCAATAAGTTAGGAACATTTTTTATTTTCATCTTGCACTTAAGGGAACTGAGACTAGAAGAAGTTAAGTAACTTACCCAAGGTCACAAAGCTAACAATTGGTGCCACAGCCAAGAAAAGTAAAATAGAATAGGAGCAGAAAGAGAAGTCATTTTTATATATATATTGATCATTGATAGATACATATCATTGTATATGTCTCATTATATACATACTCACTCCTTCCACACATACTGTAAATATGCCTTATATGTTCCTGCTTCTCTAGTTTTTTTGTATGCCATTATCATACTTGAACCATACTTAATACATTTCTTCATTCTTTGTGTCTGTCCACCTGTGAAGATCAGCTTAAATTCTCCTTCATTTATGAGTCCTTCTCTGAAGACTCTTGATGGAAATGCTCTCTCCCCACTCTAAAACTTTATTACCTTTATTTTTGTTTGCTTATTCATGACATGTTATTTTATAGAGTGCACTATCGTTGCTTTTCTTGCGTGTAGCAATTTAGAAAGTATTTCCCCTCAGGTCTACACATATAAGGCATACTGTGTTTCTTGATGTATCAATGAATAGATTGAAGCAAGGAAGCCCCTGTCATTCAGGCACCATTGCTGCCTTATACCAATGTCTGATGTGCCATTGTTTCTCATGGTTTCATTATGATTTACAGTTCTAATCAGGGATTATAAATGAGGTCTACTCGACAGTCTTTTGCTGATAGAAACTCTTCTGGTAGAACTGACTTCCAGCATTCTGTACTGCTGGGTCTTTTGCTGGGTCTCTTCTTGGTTTACTCTATCTCACTTAACTGTTTTATATTCTTTTTAGTCTGGTGAATAACATCATACAAGGAGAAGCTGGAAAGAAATCAGCTAACCAGCCAGGATGTTTCCCTTGCAACAATATTTTATGATCCTTTACAAAGTTGCCAAAATGGGAATCATTCTTTTGCAGCTCTCTCATCAGATTATAGTTCTAATGCCTAGGGTGCTGGCCATGCCTAAAGCCAGAGATCCTTGGAGTAGATGGGACCTCTCTCTTCTCTGGAGCCCCAGATATGCCAGGGTTGCAGGATGGTCATTTTAACTGATAGAGTAAACAGTCTTTTCAGCTTCCTTTGAGTTAGTTCCCTGAGCAGCCACCTAGGAGTAGGATAAGCTCTAAGGGATTGGTAAAATACCGCAATTATTCTCCATCACACTCCCTTATTTCCTGTGCTGACAAAGTCAAATGACTCCACACAGACATCATGTTGGCTGCAATACCCACCCACTCCGCCCCCACTGGGGAGGCTGAGGCAGGAGAATCGCTTGAACCCAGGAGGTAGAGGCTGCAGTGAGCTGATATCATGCCACAAAACTCCAGCCTGGTGACAGAGCGAGACTCCATCTCAAAAAAATAAAAAATAAAATAAATAAATAAATAAAATATCTCTTGAAGGGACTCTATTTGACTGAACTGGTAGTTCTATGTCTGACAATGCTCAGGCTAAATCTTTGTATTTTCTAAATTGCTTCAAGTCTTTAAGGAGTGAGTCCTAGGGGAAACCAGACTTCGGAATTCTCAGTCTAGCCAAATGGGGTTACACAAAAATATGAAATTGTGATTATGTTATTCTTGAGTGGGAGCTGGCTACATGTGAGATTATTTCTCTGGGAGTAGCCGGATTATGGATGTAGTGGACTGCAATAGAATCTCATGATTCGTTCAGTGAAGGCCAATACTCCAGGTGTGCCAACTGTGAAGGGGAGAGTTTCAGGATGAGAGTGCCCGTGATCCACTTTGTCAAGAAAGAGGTAGCACAAATCTTTCATTCATGGTTCCTGTGAGGTAAAGTGTGAGAAGTTTGAGAAAATGCATCTGTAAACCTTTTGTGTCTATGTGGCTTGTGAACACGCCCACTGGACTAAATGTTGAAGAAGGGGTAGGTTTCTGTGTTGCTGGTTCTATAAAATACAAGGATCTCTATGGTTTGTCTTAACTCATTTCCCCATGCAGTTGATAAATTATGCTTGCTAGTTATTGAGGGAAGAAAAATGTCCTCTTCAAAATTCTCTCTTCCATAAAAAAGAGAATTTGTTGTGTATACAACAAGGCTTTATGGGATACATATAGGTTGTAAAATAGTTACTCTAGTGAAACAAATAAACATGTTCATCACTTTAAAATATCTCTTGTGGCTGGGTGTGGTGACTCACATCTGTAATCTCAGCACTTTGGGAGGCTGAGGTGGGTAGATCATGAGGTCAAGATATTGAGACCATCTTGACCAACATGGTGAAACCCTGTCTCTACTAAAAATACAAAAATTAGCTGGGCATGGTGGCGGGTGATTGTACTCCCAGCTATTCAGAAGGCTGAGTCAGGGGAATCGCTTGAACCCAGGAGGTGGAGGTTGCAGGGAGCCGGGATCACGCCGCTGCACTCCAGCCTGGCCACAGAGCGAGACTCTGTCTCAAAATAAAATAAAATAAATTAAAACAAAAAAACATAAAAAAAAATCTTGAAGGGGCTCTATTTGACTTAACTGGTAGTTCTATGTCTGACAATGCTCAGGTTAATGCTAAAAAAAACAAAACAAAAAAAAACAAAAAAAAAAAACTTAAAAAATAAATGCATAAGAGCAAAAGAGAGGAACATACATTCTCTCTTCCCCTCTCAATCACCCTCTCTGTCTTTTTAAGCAATGCCAGATGACATAGTGAGGAGTTGAACAGAGAAAATAGCCTTTAACATTTTGCAGTGACGTATATTAAGCATATTTACTTCATGCCATCTAATGTGTAAGGAGCCAAAGAAAGAAAAAAAAGTGAGGTACTGTTGCCACCCCAAGTCAAATGGAATGAGTAGAAGGAAAAGAAAAAGCCCATGAAAAGGATATGATAAGAAGACCAGAGAAAAGATTAATCAGAAATTATAATGAAAACGTAATCATGTGGGAAGAAAGAGTTTTCACAAAAGACTATACAAATTTAGGAAAAAATTTGTCCTTTTTAAAAGCTTACAACAATTTATAAAGTTGTATTTTTTTTTTACTCTCTAAAAGAAGCATGCCAATTTAATCCATTATGGTAGGACATGTGTTGTTTGTTAGCTTTTGTTTTTGTTTTTATGAGATAATGAATTGTACTCATCTCCCTTGTGATTTGGAGCATAAGGTTTCATATATGTGGGATGTAACAGTGGAATAGTAATATTAGCTGTTCTAAATAGAGATCATCCTAGCAATGTTGGTCTCATTAGCTCAAAAAGATAAATCCCAATTCTAGAAACAGTGAAAGAAATCAAACAAGGAAATGAAGCTAAGCAAAATTCTATTGAGGTATTTTCTTTATGACAATTAATATTAATTCAGAGGGCTATAATAAACACTATATTGTTTCTACCAAATATCGTGATATGATTCCTTATCATGATAAATGGCTACAGATAGAGGTAGATATAAGTCAAATTTTACATGTTTGAAATTTGAGAACGGAATGTATTATAAATAAATGTTTTCTAATGTAGTCCAAGCAAGACTTTTTCAATTATAATTTCAAAGAAATATGGTTACTAATCAATCCCTTACAAACGCATTGACATATAAAATGTAAGTGGTAAATGTTATTAATTACCTTACCAAGCACTGCCTAAATCCAGTTCTTTGGAACTTACAAGATTTTCTCAAAACATTTAACAAAGCACACATACATTTAAGATTTGAGGTTTATGTTAGTGTTCATAGTATGGTATTGATGCTGCTCACTCATCATCAGTAATACATTAATTCATCCCTACATTCTTCATGCATTTAGTATAGAGATATAGACAAGGATAAGGCATAGTTCCAGATCTCAAGTAATCACAACCTTTCAGAGATGATGAAGTCACCACAGTTTTCGAGGAGCCCATTCCCTTTCATTATATATATTCAAAGTGTAGAGTGGTGGATAAAGGATAGAAGCCTTGGCTCTGAGTCCTTCTTCTACCAGTGCTCCTTCTTTTAGCTGTGCTCTAAGGAAAGCAGATTCCCATCAGTAAAATGAGATAGTAACCCAATTAATACTCATTGAGTTAAGAGAATTATGTGAACTAATACATGGGAATCACTTAGCACAGTTCCTGGCACACTCAAATTGTTTAAAAAATTTAACCTCTTATTATCATTACATTATTTGAATCTGGATAAGAATTCCTTTCTCTTTTTGCTCAGGAAAATGCCAAGCAATTTTTATGGATATACAGATCCTTGGTAGAAATACTGGAACCAAAACTTAGGTTTTGGTGCTAAATGATTTACATGCTCAGTATTTTTCTTTCTGCTACATTAGACCTCTTCTGAAATAGCTTAATTTTCATAAATTCCTGGAAAGAATAATGCTCATAATTAATATGGGAAAGGCATTCATGCAGTTCTCTCTAAATCTCCTTTTTTTTCTGGCCTGTTTTGCTAAATCTTCTATAAGAGCTACTAATTCTGTTCATTCACAGAAATATTTCTAATATTGCAGCATGATACTTGCAACTAAATGATTAATAATTCCAGAATAAATTATTCACTTTTTCTCAACCAATTATCACCACATTATGAACTCATCAACTTTAGACCCTTGATTAACTCTTACTTTGTAGCTATTAAACTTAGTTTCTTTTAAAAAAAAAACTTAAGAAAAAGATGTTAAGCATATACTAAAGCTTTGTCAGTTCTGTTTTCAGGCTACAGTATTTTTTTTAACTGCTATGTTATACACCCCATTGGAATCCATTACCGTGGCAGGTTTTTCTAGGCAAATAGCTCACCAGAGGGAAGTTTGGCTTTACGTTTTCTTCTTTCTGATTTAGTTTATTCTTTGGTTGCTAATTTGCATTTTTCTCTGAAGAAGATTAGAATTATAATACATATGCAAAAGCATACAGCAAGGAAAACAATCCCCTCCCCCAACTAAAAGTATGACCTTGGACAAATCACCAATTTCTGTCTCAGTTTAAACATCTATAAAAGGGGATAATAATTCCTATTGTAAAGCTCTGTTTTGCAGAAACAATGTGATGATGTGCTGGAGCTAGCCAATTGTTAATGGTTCAGGAATATTGCAAGCTAGTTGTTAAAACCTTGGTAGTTTAAAATTGGCCGTAGGGGTAGTATCTACACCATGGAAATTGACAAATGCTGCAAAGTAGAGTTTTTATTTTCCTTCCCAGACAGGGGGTTTACCAGCAGCACATCACGGAATAACACTTGTAAACCATTTAGCCAAGTTCCAGATCTGTATTAAGAATTCAAAATCTTAGTTCTTAGGAGTATGATTATGATGCTAATTCAGAAATCTGCATAGGAATGTTTTTTTTCCCCCTATAGTTACCTCTCCAAAGGCTTGTACCAATTTATATCTTTATGCTAACAATATAGATGTCAAGATGTTTGTGTTACGAAATCTGCCTTTCAGTACTAGCTCAATAGAATAAATTTGAAGAATACGCAGTTTCATGGGAGAACACTTCTTATAAGTTGATAGCTAAGATGCTTTAATAAAAGAGAGATGCAGAAATGCTACGGCCTGCAGGTTATTGTAAACTTCTTGTTTTGTTCTTCCTCTTCAGTGGTAGTGCAGGAAACATTTCATGAATTAACCTGGACTAATATAAAAAAATAAATATTTTCTAATCATAATGTAGGTCCTCAACTCTCTGTTCATCTTGTATCTTCTATTTCTTGTGTTTTTTCCATGCAATGAACTTTGCTTACCTGAAAGTAATGTGTGCTTGGAAATTATATACAAATGCAACATGTGTTTTTAATGACAGGGCCCATGGCTTTACTCTGAGAACATCCATATATCAAACATCGTTATGGCTTTATATGCCACTTGATCTGGACATTGGAAAAACAGGAGTCCAGGCAGAGCAGAAGGGTTTCACAAACCTTGCTTGTGCAAGTGATTAGAGGTGGCTGTTTGAATTCACATTTCATCTGGTGAACTCAGAAATGGGCCATACTTTTCATTAGGACTGTTTCTACGAGAAAGGTGTGGGAGTCTGCTACAGTCAGATAGCAGATGTTAGGGATAGAAAACTCTCCATTAAATATAAAATAGGATGTTTTATAGGATTTAGAGAACAAGAATTAAAATATGTTGAAGGGGCTAGGTGCGGTGGTTCATGCCTGTAATTCCAGCACTTTGGGAGGTCAAGGCACGTGGATCACCTGAGGTCAGGAGTTCGAAACCAGCCTAACATGGTGAAACCCTGTCTCTATTGAAAAAAAAAAAAAATTAGCCCGGCATGGTGGCAGTTGCCTGTAATCCCAGCTACTCAGGAGGCTGAGGCAGGAGAATTGCTGGAACCCAGGAGTTGCAGGTTGTAGTGAGCAGAGATTGAGCCATTGCACTCCAGCCTGGGTGACAAGAGTGAGACTCTGTCTTGAAAAAAATAAATAAATAAAATAAAATAAAATATGTTGAAGGAATACACTTACATATTTAGAGTCAATATTGACCAACAGGAAAATATGTTTTGACCAAGGCAATTTTATTTTTAATGAACATGTTCAGAAAAGCTACTGTTCAGATCCAGTTATATTTCCTTTATTTTCCTGTTATCTTATTGGTATATATTGTTTTGTCTTAAAAATATAATGGATGTACAAATTAAATAAATATGTATTGTATATACATATCCTCATATTATTTTTCTTGATTATAAATGTTTTATAAATCAATGTAAAAATTGAAGAAATAGAGCAATGTGCAAAGCATTGATGATTTTATCCCTCAAATACAACTACTGTTAAAATTTGGATAATAATCTTTTAGGCTTTTTAAAAAATTCATATAAATATAAACCCATATGAATGTAAGCATGCGTATGTATGATTGTTCATTTGCTTGTTTGTGTATTTATTTTAAATATGGGGAAAACTTGCCTTTTTATTTAATATAGTGTAGTTATTTTTCCATGCCAGCACATGTAGACCTATTTCATTATTTTTAATCTTTATATATAATTTTGCTGCTTTCAAGCACCATAATTTGTGTAACTGATTTGTTGATGGAAATTTAGGAGTTTGTAATTATCAACATTAAAAATGATGGCCCTTCATATGTATATCTCTTCTCTATATCTATAAATAGTTGTATATTTGCGAATCCTTCTATAGAAAAAAATACCCAAAAGCAGATAGCTTTTTACCATTTAAAATTTTCAAAATGATACCACAATGGGCTACTGTTATTATGCCCATTTTATTGCTGAGCTAACTAAATAGTAAAAGGGTTAAATCACCTACACAAGGTCATGTAGCTAGTCAGTAGAAGACCCAGGCTGTGTCCCCACACTGCACCTGCACAATCTGACTACAGAGCACTCTACTAAGCTGTTCCATTATTTCTGTCTCTTGGTATTATACTTATTCACATATTTTAACATTTATGAAATTGGAATCTGTCTCCTCATTGATGCCATCTTACAATTATTGTCAACCAGGAAACAACATGGCATTGATGTCTTTGCTGACATACGTGCACATTCCGTGGTTATTACTGATTCCGTGACTAGACATCTGTAACTCTTCAACAAAGCACGTAAGGACTGTTGAAAGCAGGAATATGCATCCTGGTTGTTGTTTAAAAAACTTCCACTGATATCTTCATTTAAATTAAAAAAAAAACCTACCAGTAACAAAATTCATCAAATGGGTGTCAGAAGTCTGGAAGAAATCTCTATAAATGATGGTAGAGAATTCTACAAAGAAGTATTGCATCACCAACAGTCTTTCCAGAATAGTGGCTAACACTTGGCAGAAAAACATAGATATTCTTAACTCTGTGTCAAAAAAATGTTTAAGAAGAATTGGACCCCAAGTGTAATCTTATCGTAGTTCATTTGGGCTGCTATAACAAACTACTATAGATTGGGTGGTTTATAAATGAGAGAAATTTATTTCTAATGGTTCTGGAGGCTGGGAAGTCCAAGATAAAGGCTGGCAGATGTAGTGCCTGGTGAGGGTCTGCTTTCTGGTTCATAGCCATCTTTTTCCTGGGTAATCACATGGCAGAATGGACAAGGGATTTCTCTGGGGTTCCCTTTATAAAGGCACTAATTCCCTTCAGGAAGGTTCACCCCATGACCTAATGGAGGCCCCATCTCCAAATACCTTTGTAATGTGGATTAGGTTTCAAGATATGAATTTTAGGGGGCATATTCACTCTGTTGCAAGTCTCAATCAATTGGTTTAATTTATATATTAATTTTTGTGTGTATATAAGAGGGATACATCATAAAGACCAAGTCTAAATGTAAAAGACCTCTTTGGGTGAGTAAAAATAAAAACAGTAAATGACAAGAAAATATTGTACATAGTATAAAGTTTTTTCTTTTCTATTAATATATAATTTAATGGTACTTCTCCCAATCGATGGCATTTTAGATTCAATAAAATATATTAGTACCTATCTTATGGAGTTGTTATAAGAATGACTAAATGCTTAGAACAGTGCTTAGTATGAGATGAGTATTTTATAAATAATAGTTATTAAAAATATTTAATAGAAATTGCAAATTTTCTTCCAAAAAGGGCGATCCAATTTACAATACTAATTAACAATTTTATTACAGTAATTTATAACCTACACATAATTTTCTATAATTATTCATCAAAGAAAACAAAGTTCTTATCTCAAACTATCATATGTGACTGTATAACTTCTGCACAGATAAGCCTAAAAGAAAAAAAAAAAACCTTCTACATAGTCCCATAATCAATAAATTCTACCAATTATTTTCTCAAGTAGATGTTTATAACTTCTGGGTTTCATATAGGAACTAAGGTTGTACTTTTACCAATGACTCTTTGACCTCTAGGTAATAATAATTATTATTCAACAGATGAACTGTACAGTTTTTCTTCAGTATCAGTGAGAATTCATTCCGGGACCACTGCAAATACCAAAATGCGTGGATGTTTAAATTCTTTATATAAAACGGTGTAGTATTTGTACATATCTTATGTGTATCCTCTGATATTCTTTAAATAATCACGAAATTAGGGGTAATACCTAATATGATGTAGATGCGGTGTAAACAGCTGTACACTGAATTGTTTAGGAAATACTGAGAAGCTAAAAGAGTCTGTATATGTTCAGCACAGATGCAACCACCATTTTTTTTCTGATTATTTTCAATTAGCAGTTGGTTGAATTCATGGATATAGAACCCACAGATATGGAAGACCTACTATATTTTAAAAAATTAAGAAAATGTTAAAGGAACTTTCTTGACTGCATATATTTTTTAAAGTAATGAAAACATAGTATATAACCAAATTTAGGAGTATTTTTGATATATCTGAAGTGAGTCAGCTTTCCATGCAATTTCTTTTTGAGACCATGGCCCTTTATTGATTCAGTTTCCTCATCAATGCAAACTTGATATTACACTTTGACTTTAAGATATTGGAATTGTTACTCCCTACTTAAGTTTTCACTCCAAATGTAGGGGTATTAAACAGCTATAGGCAAGAATTAGAGAAATAAAAAAAGTTTCCATAAAGGGATGACGAAACACTTTCCACCTGTTATATTCTCATGAGTCATCTCCTACTTGAGATCGTTTTCTTATGATTTTTTTAGAATCAGACCTTAGGAGTTCCTGATTTCCTAACTTTCATGCTAGAACCTAGGAATAGTTCTATAGGCACACGAAGATGTTGAAAGAAATATTCTGAATCTTCTCAATTTTCTACAAAATCTTTTTGTTTCCAATAATTAATATATGCTATCAAGTACGGCTGGCATTTCTGATGCAAAAAGGTACTACTGAATATATTTTAGTTTTGTTCCCAAATAAAATTGATGGGTTTCTCTTTCCCTTTTCCATAAGAGGACACATTTATTGAACTCTTGGAATCATTAGAAGGTTTGAGTTTTACGGTCTTTCCTGGCAGATCATGTGCTCAGGCTTAGTTGTGGGCCAGGCACTGGGAATCAGGACTACCCATAACCACTGAAAAGACCAAGTCCCAGCTACGCAACTGACAAACTTTCACTCTGAGATCCTTGAGAGAATGAATGGATTATTGTTCACCTCCATCTCTTCCCCACACTGTCCCTTCAGCTTCCACAAGACTAAAATAGCAGAGTCTGTAGGCATACACGCACTTCTTAGGGTCAGAGCTAATCAGAGGTAATTACCATTTAATTAAGTGCAAAGCTTATTTTCTGAATTATTTGACTTTTTCATATATCCTGTAAAAGAAAGTAAACATTTACACTTTCAAAACAATTTTTAAAAATTTGTGCCTATTGACACTTCCAAGAAAAGGAGGATTCTATTGGTGAGAAAAAAAAAGAAAAGCACATAAAGTACATTATTCATCTCTTTAAGTATTCATCACTTATTGCTAATATACTCATGTAGGAGAAAGCGTATTGCACATTACATGTGGAATTGCTTTCTTATGTATTTTCATTCAGTCATCTTTTAAAATCTCTGTTCTCATAATTGTTGTAGATATTCCAAGGAATGAGTACGTCAAAGCTTGAGTTGTTCCAAAATTATTTCAATGGAGATTTCAGTTGTTTGAGGGTTATCTGGGGAAGAAATTTATCTTCATGAGGGCAGCCAATAACTGGGTCACTCATGGATATCCACTTCAAGTCCAAGAAATTATCACATCTACCTAGCGAACAGCATGGCTCTACTTACCTGAGGAGGGGTGTTGTGACTGGATAGTTTAAGCTTAAAGATGTATCAGAGCTTATGCCAGTATATCTAGTACAGTGGTTGTTAAGATACGTAAACAACTGTAATTGAAAGTGGAGTCAAGCATTTAGAGGCAGAAACACTAATTAGAACTAATTGACAAGTGCTATAACACTCACCAGGGTAGCTCTTTACATAGGAAAATGATAGTTGTGTAAATACAGTGATTAATTGTATTCACTTAGCCGTTATTTTTCTTCTTGGCATCAAGCTGGCCCAATACTTGGCCACTGATCATAACTTTAAATTTATGGTGGGTTTCTAAGTGAACATTTCTGTTTTTCAAGCCTGTCTTACCTCTGTCATTTATATACATGCGTATTTGTGTATGTATATATTGTGTGTGTGTGTTTTATCACATTTATGTGCATATGTTTTACACTAACATCTCTGTTGGAGCTAGACATGGGTTGTAACTATCTTTAATCTCTGCCTTAGAAGCTGCTTTCAATCCATGAACTTGTTAAAAAAATTATTCCAGGATGGTAAGCACAAATATAATTATTTCATGTACTTTTTTTTGTAGCTTAAATATTCTGGTAGGAATTTGAAAGCAAGTCTTCAAGTCTGTCATCTAGCATTTGTTCAAATACTACAATTCTCTTAAGAGAAAGAAGTGTTATGCTGAATTTATTATTTATCTACAAGCATATTTTACCATATTAAAAATGTAATTGGAAGACTACTAAAATAGATGTTTCACTGAGACAAAAACAAAAGAAAACACATTTGACAACTCCTCATAAAATGAAAATGGTGAGGGAAAGTTTATTAGTGTCTGGTCAAAGCCAGACACTACAGATGAGCACTGGAGTGGAAGGGCAAGAAGGCTCAGGAAAGTTTGGAGAGCTGGTTCCAGCTATGAATCTATTATTAATGATAATTATAACCAAGGAAAGCCACTTGAGCTCTTTTGATCTCAGGTTTCTTGTCTTTAAAATGAGAGGAATGAAGCAGATGTTTTCCAAGGTCCTCCCTTCCTTTAAAAAATTAGTCTATTAAGAATTATTTATTTTGAAATATTTCCAAGGTAAGTACAGCAGACTGAAGTTTGGTCCATTTTTATAAGGAGTGGTAAAGAGCTTCTGACAATATTAATAATGGCTCAGACATGGGATTGAGTCCCACCCAGTTTATAACCCTATAACCTTTATGGGCTTTACCCATTTTCTCAGGTGTAGTGGTGGGACTGGGATAAAGTTAAGGGGATCTGGTACACTTGGATTACTCCATCCAGTTCTTCTTTTTAATTACGTAAGTATTACAAATCACCTCCTCAATTGATTTATTTTTACCATTTTAGGGCAGAGAAGAGGATAAATTTGAGGGTGTTGGTGATCCACCTGTACATAAAATTATACACACATTTTTCTAAAGAATATCTGTCTGATTTTTGTAACCAAAGTCATTACAACCTCTTTTGCCCTCAGAATAAGTTAATATAAACACAATTTTATTACTATATTCATTTCCTACATCTGCTGTAACAAAGTACTGTAAACTGGGTAGTTTAAAGTTATTCTCTGGGTTCTGGAAGCTAAATCAAACTATCAGCAGCGCCATGTTCCCTCTGAAGCCTCTAGGAATGAATCTGTTTCATGCCTCTCTCCTCGCTTCTGGTGGTAGCCGGCAATCCTTGACATTTCTTGGCTTGTAGAGGCATCACTCCAATCACTGTTTCTGTTGTCACATAGTGCTATCCTGTGCTTCTGTTTCCTTTTGTCCAAATTTCTCTCTGTCTTTTTAAAGAAACCAGTCGCTGGATTTAGAGTCCAACTTGTCCTATATTATTCTTAAATATGGCTTATGTTGGCCACAACACAAAATTACATTAAGTAATATTTTTCCTGATGAACTTTACATGTGTGAATTGATGGGATAATAATAGAAAATTTAGTGTATGCCAAATGTATTCAGTTGAACAATTCTGAGGAATCAAAATTACTATTGAAGGTGTAAAAGAAAAATGAAAAAGAACATGAGATAATCTTGATTTCTTTCACTCATAAATTGTTTCCTTGATGGATTTTCCCCTCTTTTACAAAATATAATGTCTTTTAAGTTCTCCATTGGCTATAATCTTACATAGCTATTATTCTGTTTTCTTTAGGTTTATTTTTTCTTTTTCTCCCAACATATTGATTCTTACAATCTATTTTTAGCTTTGATATGAAAGTAAAAGCTGGTTGGTTTAAAGGTGATTTATTAGACTTGACTATCACCAGTGGAACTTGATATAATTTAGTTACCTTTTTTTTAAGGAAGTGACCATGACTCACGTATTGACAAGTTTAAAAAAATTCTTCTTTTATCATCATTTTTCTAAATCTCTCACTTCTCTAATACATTTACAATTATATTTTAGTTAAGATATTAATAAAAAAAGTATAACCATGTTATTAAAATGTATAAATAATACATCAAGCTCAAAACATTAATGTATACACTTCATTGGAGAGAAATATGAGGCCCAATGATAGAGGGCAGGGCATGTTCAGTGAAATATTGAACAATGAAGTGACATGATCAAATCCGTGTATACGTATTTTAAGGATTTATCTTTTTAAATAATGAAGGAAAGTAAGAAGTATAGTTCAGGCATCTACATAACTAAGGACTATGGTCTCTAACCCTGACAGTGCCAGAGATTATTAAGTAGAAGAGTATATATTTTATAAAAGTGTAGAATGTAGAATTGATAGTATATGTTTGCATAAAGAAGGGAGGATTTAATGACACATAAGTCTCTGTATTGGGTCAATTTAGTAGATGATGGTGGCTTTAGCAGTCTATGGAACATAAGTGATAAGTTAATAGAATTTTGCAAAAAAGATGATTGACTTTGTCTTCATAATTTGAAATGCTTGTGGGCCATCAAAGAAGGCACATCCAGACAAACTTGATTCAAACGAAGCTCAGGAGTAATATCTTAGGGTGAGTGAATTTACTTAGTGAGTATTTTTTTTTTCACTTTTTTCCAGAAGAGAATTTTCAGTAGTTTATGAAGAATAAAATAAAATAAAGTGAAAATAAGGAATGAAAATGTAACAAAAAAGAAAACAAAGGTAGGAAAATTAGAGAGAGCCACAAGTGAAATTGGTTAACAAAATGTATTGTTACAGGTCTTTTTTTTTTTTTTTTTTTTTTTTTTTT